>NC_051154.1:143538615-143613615 GCF_013339745.2 Dermacentor silvarum
TCTTGCTGCTTTTCTCTGTCGGCTACACAAAGTGTCGCAAATTACCAGAAGTGAAACAAGGACAAAAGTTTTTTGAAGCAAAATGGAAGCCTTGTTTTATGTTTAGCGGTGGAAGCCAATATGACAACCGACGATTTTTGCTCGTATTCCGTCATTTAGTGTTTTGAGCAGTCTAACTACGTAGCAGTTTTATTTTTTATGCTACAACCACTGATTCTTTCCTTGCAAGGGGGCTCTTTTACACGTGTCTACAGCAGACAAGTCCATTATTTTTTTTCCCCCGCCAACTTCTGATCTTTTTTTGAGATAGCAACCATTCATTTATCGTTTTGGAGAGCTAATCACACAGCAAGAGCTTCTTTGCAACCAGACTCTAAATGTGGCTGAGAGGATACTTGCACAGTTCTTTGATGACGACTGATCTTGTGCTTAAAGCTGAGCCTTTGTACCTAATACATATAGCTAACTATATTTTTTGCACGAGTCAGAACAGGCGTGATACCTAATTATACCGGCTGTAAGTATATGCCGCTCCCTTTGACTATTCGATATTCGTATTCGAAGAACTTGATATTCGCCCACCTCTAGTTATAACGTAAGCGATCCACACTTAAGGAGGAAAAATACTGATTGACGTACGGGGTTTGACATCTCAAAGAGGTTGTGAGAGACGCCGCGCCGTAGTGGAAGGCTCCGCGCATTCATTTCCGACCACCCGATCCTGTGCATCCGAGACAATGAATATGGGTCGTTTCATGTTCCGAACACATCGGCACGCTGTGGGAGGGAATCGAACCAGCGACCGACCTCACCAGCAGAACGCCATAGCCCCCGGGCCACCGCGTCAGATAGAGGAAATAAATCAATAAACCACCGGCAGAGCCAGACAATTTCTTCCGCTTCTCCGGACCCGTTGTAAACTGGCAGATCCCAACCTCGCACAGCACTGAGGTGCACTCAGTGCAGTATGCAAATGCAGAGTACCTCGCAGGCACTTCGGCTTGCCGCGCCCTGGGGCAAATGACCATGTGCATTCGCCAGCCGCGCGGAAGTCGTGCGCCTGAGTAAGCCCGCCTGAGTAACTGCTAGGCGCGGCCATCAACGAGCCTGGTTGCAGGCCGTACTGCTCGACGCGGGTCGCACGCAGCTGCGCCACTTTCTCGCCCACGACAGCAGCGCGGGACTGCGCAAACTGAAAGGAGGACGCAACGGGCTTCTTCCCCCTGGGAGCATTGCGAGATGCTGAGCTCCCAAACGCGGGTGGGTTACCGCACCGCCAATGTTACTGTAGCTAGCGAGCTTCTGCAAATGGACTGTGCTGCTCTTCGCGGCAGGGAGCACCTGCTTGGCGGATGGCTCGGCCTTCGCAAGCGGTGCCCAGAGAGTCTTGATTACTCGGGTAAATTACTTCGTGGCAGCTACGTTTCCACCTGCCGGTCACTTGGTATAACGCATAAGGGAAACTTTCTTTGTTATTTTAGCGCGAGCAAAACGTTTGACCGCAGTTTGCCAGATCTGCAAGCCTGGAAAGATGGCAAACGTGAAAGAGGATGCTACAGACGCGAAAATAAATAAAGCAAAAATGACACGCACACACGCGCAACGCGTAGAATTTTCAGAACGTGCGTATAGCGGTAGGCTTCTCAACTAGACGCACACTGTGCAGTGGCTGCCGAGTATCAAAGTGCGCATCACGTAATTAGATCACCGTGGCTGCAACGGATTGAACGTGTTTGTCTGGTCTTGAAACGTCTTATCCTAATAAGAAATTGCGGCAACACAGTAAGGCGGGGCTCATCAGTTCGCAAAATCGAAAGGAAGTGGCGACCCTTCCTTTTCGTCTACTGTTTATATATATATATATATATATATATATATATATATATATTGCAACGAGCATACAGGAAGCTGTTGGGAAGAAGAGGAGGACGAAGTGCTTCTAGGCCGGATTGCGCGGTATAACCTCCGTCTTCGGGTGTCGATTACCCAGCACCTTCCACCAAAACTGTTACGGAGAGTTGTGCAGAAGTGACTTTATTTACAGGAGATGGGTGATGGTGACCACGCAGTCCGGCCTAGAAGCACTTCGTCCTCCTTCGCGTTCGATGATCTCAACCTGGATCCGCTGTTTGCCGCCGCTCGCGTACTTCTCAAGGCAGCGGTCGCTTCACCAATCGTGATGAGTTGCTCTATAAGAACAATTATTCCGGGAATGGAGCACGTTTTCTTCGTTGTTCCCGAGAGTCTCCGCTCCGACGTCTTACGCGCCATGCATGACGATGCGACATCTGGTCATTTCGGTTTCGTGAGAACGCTACACCGCACGCAAGAGCGATTTTACTGGCCCAACGTGTACCAGACAACCAAACACTATGTCGCTAGTTGTGAAACCTGTCAACGTCACAAGCGACCAACCACCGTTGTACCAGGTCCCCTGCAGCCATTGACACCGCCCAGTACACCTTTCGAGCAAGTAGGCAGTGACCTTATGGGCCCATTCCCGTTATCTAACAATAAGAACCGTTGGATAATCGTTTGCGTGGACCATCTCACACGGTACGCAGAAACTGCAGCCATACCTTCTTCCACCGCTGCATGTGTGTTACTCTTCATGCTGCGTTCCGTGGTCCTTCGTCACGGCCCGCCGCGTGTTATCATCAGTGACCGTGGTCGCCAGTTCACGGCGGACGCCGTTGAGGAGCTACTTTGTCTGTGCACTTCTGAGTTCCATCACTCCACACCGTATCATCCACAGACCAATGGCCTCGTTGAAAGGACGAACCGAACAGTGACCAACATGCTTGCCATGTATGTTTCCTCCAATCATAAGAACTGGGACGACGTGCTGCCCTTCATAACCTACGCATACAACACTGCGAAACATGAAACCACGAACTACAGCCCATTTTATCTTCTCTATGCAAGGCTACCGCGCAGCCCTCTCGATACTTTCTTAAAATTTATTCTGCACGGCGACGATTCTGTGTCAAAGACTGTGTGCCTCGCTGAAGAAGCCCGCCGAATAGCCCGTCTGCGCACTTTGGCCTCGCAACACCGTTCAAAGGACCGTTACGACGAGCGTCACGGGCCTGTTTCGTTCGCCAAAGGCGACTTGGTGCTTCTTTGGACACCGCAGTGCAAGCGGGCCTTCTTTCAAAAGTTCCTGTCCCACTGTTCCGGCCCATACGTTGTCCTGGAGCGTTTGAGTGAACTTTGTTACGTAATAGCTCGCCTCCTGGGCGATGGCCGGCGATCAAGCAGAACGCAGGTGACTCATGTTGCTCGCCTGAAACGTTTTTACCCTACTGATGCCTCCTAACTCGCCGTACGGGCTTCGTCTGCTTGTGGGGGAATGTAACGAGCATACCAGAAGCAGTTGGGCAGAGGAGGAGGACGAAGTGCTTCTAGGCCGGATTGCGCGGTCACCATCTCCTGTAATAAAGTCACTTCTGAACAACTCTCCGTAACAATATATATATATATATATATATATATATATATATATATATGTGTGTGTGTGTGTGTGTGTGTGTGTGTGTGTGTGTGTGTGTGTGTGTGTGTGTGTGTGTGTGTGTGTGTGTGTGTGTGTGTGTGTGTGTGTGTGTGTGTGTGTGTGTGTGTGTGTGTGTGTGTGTGTGTGTGTGTGTGTGTGTGTGTAAGCATTTCTATGCTAACCCAACGAGAACACTGTCCGTGCGTCCGTCCGTCCTTCCCGTGAGACGATCGCTTTCAAGAGCCTGCAGCAGCGAGCGACTGCCTGTCGCTGCAACGCGAAAGAGGCGGCGAGAACACAGCGCTCACGAAGCTCTCAGCACATGCCGCACTCTGCCCACTTTCAAGATACGGACCCGCGCGTCTATCTTCAACGCTAAATGCTCATTCACACTAGGCCAACACGACACCGATTTTGGTCTGCCGACTGTTGGCAACAGCGTTTTCCTTCCTTATGGAAGGAAAATTTTTCGGAAATTAATAGAATCATATCTTTAGCACCACATGCAACAAATGCTTATAAACAGCCACGCGTCTGATTTGAAACCAGTTAACGCATGAGTACCACAGAGAAGTATTTTGGTACCCTTGCTTTTTTGTATTTATGTTAATGATTTGGCGAGCATTGATAATGACGTAAAATTTATCGTATATGCAGACGACACTACAATTCTAGTAACCGCAAAAGATGCTGAACATATCATGATTAAGGTGCTGTCAAATATATCATCTTGGAGTTTCGCGAACTCGTTAACAATAAACGTTAATAACACAATAGCTGTACTTTTAAGATAAAAAAAATCGATACATTGATACTCGTACCATTCTACATCATAATAACTCCGTTTTGCCAATTGTTCCTTCTTATAAGTGCATTGGCGTTGTATTTGAGCAACAGTTGTCGTGGAATGCTCACATTGAATTGGTAATGGGTAAGCTCTCTCGAGTGACTGGAATACTATGCGAATTGCGTTTCTTCCTTCCAGAAAGTATTAAACTTCTTCTGTACAAATCACTGTTCTTATCATACATAAACTATTGTCATCTTGTCTGGGGCACTACAACGCTTTCTAATATCAATACATTACATAGAATGCAGAAAAAGGTCATACGTTGTATCCTAGACGTTCCTTACTTAACGCCAACTAGTCCTCTATTTGAAAAGCTGAATTTGCTATCTATGCCCAACATTTACGAAAATATGTTAATACAAAGTTATACGACCAGTATTAATAAATGCAACGACACCCCAAAACGTATCTCTAACTTGGTACCAAAGCATCAATACAAGGAGGTCGGAAATATTTGGGAATTATCGAGGTCTAGAAAAAATTACACCTATCAAATGCTGCCTTTTCGACTACGCTACCATTTAGACAAGACAAACATAACATAATGCTTTATTTTTTATGCTAGTATAAACATGTATCTAAATGCAAGTGTGAATGCAAACATATTTTCTTTGATGCGGTGTATTTCTTGTATAATAATTCTTTTTGTTTTGCCTTTGTACTATGCGTCTCAAGACCTTCTGTATATGAAGCTGTATGAACTATTACATATATTGTGTCCCATAAAGCTTGTGTATATAGTGTTGCATTTTTTGTGACTGTTCTTGAGTTTTTTGTAATGTATTTTGTAAACACTAGCTGTACTTCTGAAAACTACTCAATATGTATGTCATGTGCTTTACTTCCTTTCTAATACTTCATCATAGTTATCCTGATAATGGTTTCACAGTTATTAGTGCGGACATTATATTTTTCTATTTTCTTGTGTTAAACTGTGTTCATCATTTGTTGTTTTGACGCTGCCTTTAGAACGGGGCCGTGGACCACTTCAAGCATTGCTGGCTTTTTGTCCATGGTCCTCAACATCGGTTGTAGATGGAATAAAATTTGGGTCGATTTGATTTGATAAATCATTGGCCACAGCGTTTTCCGTCCTGTAAACTAATGTCGCCAACAGTCGGCAGACCGAAATCGTGTCGGCCTAGTTTGTGTGAAAGCGTCGAAAGCACAGCCCGCCAAGTTATCAGCAGTCGGTACTCGCTGTCGGCATCGCACATCTCTTTCAAGATAGGGCCCACGCGGCCGCGCCAGACGTAGCCGCCGCCGGTGCACGGTTGATCAAGGTTCATAATGGTTCGACGCGACTAGATAATGCGCTAAAGAGCGATAACGGTTTATAGTGATCGGAACGTCGTCAACGCACCTGGCACCGCCACCTGCAGTGGAACCAACCAATAAGAGGCAGCGCGCCTAATCGATGTTGCATACATTTCCTTCATTTGCTACATCTCCTGATCGTCGTTTCATCCCACGTCCACATCGGCTGCGGGCTATCTGTAACACGAGTGAACATTGCTTCTACTCGCCTTTTCTACGTCGCCTCGTGCAAGTCTCACTTCACAGTTCGGTGTTGCAAGCGCGCCTCTATGTTTCACGATTCTTTCGCGGTCATTCTCGCATTTATACGAAACACACCAGCGTACGACCACTGAACGCCACGTCGTTACTACGAAATGCTTACGCATCTTTCAGATAACTCCCACAGGAGATTCTACGTGGATTTTTTACCGCGAAGCTGTTAAGGGCTCACCTTTCGATCGTCGCGTCCGGCAATAGAAAAAAACTCTCATTGGCCGTATGCTGTATGTGCGAGTGAAAGAGCGCGAGGGTGAGGGACGCGCGCTTTCACGGGGAGCGAACGCACGGCGGAGAGCAAACGCGACTTCCCAGTGGAAGGAGAGAGGTGGACGAGGAGGGCATCGAGGCACTACTAAGTGGTTCGATTGGGAAAGGAAAGGTTGGCGCTATCTTCTGCAGCCCTTGAGGGAGCACGGCTCAGCGCCAATAATCGAGGCAGCCTAGACTGTGCGTGTGCGTGCCCGCTCTCCCACTGCTAAAGCCCCTTGATGTTGGAAAGCAGCGGCACTCTTTGATCTACGCCGCAACACCCTCGCCGGAGCCGTCAACCTCCTCTTTTTCTCCCCCTCTTTCACGGAGCCAGCGCATCCGCCACGCTCAATGTATTGGCGCTGAGCCGTGCTCCCTCAAGGGCTGCAGAAGATAGCGCCAACCTTTCCCTTTCCCTCAAGAACCACTTATCAATGGCTGCGGCGCGCAATACTACCCCGTCAGGTGACTCTGACGTCACGAAAACGGCGCGAAACATGCTTTCGCGCGCTTTTAGTTCTCCTGCCCGCTATGCGCTTTCCAAGCGGTGGTCGCTCTGCCGCTCCGAACGTGTGTTTCCTAGGGTTTTCCGTCTTTCCGTAGGAACCTGAGCTTCGTTCTCCGTGGAAATGCCTTGGTGCTGCGCATTTCAATGCAGCAGCAGCCCAGAGAAAGGGCTAGCATTATTTTTTTTCCCCGGAGAAGAACGGAATGCCGTGCGCCGGAGGAGTGTCTCCATAACATCGGAAGTAAGGATTTCGCATCTTCTAAGCACGGTTTATTTGCGAGATGAATCTTAGAGCTTTCCTTATATTTGTAGGTGAAGTTGCATGGAGACTTTAATGCTCTCTGCATAGCCGGACTCTTTGTTCAATTCAATACAGAGCACCTATGACTGTGCATATAGTGAGTCGCTGAACTTTTTTTGTTGACTCTTGGTGCCGTGACAAATCTTTTTTTTTTTTTGCTTTCGTGTGTGCTTTAGTTTTCAAATATATGTAATTTATAAGCTAATGCCTGTAACTCCTATTTTGTAATTGTGTGTGTGCCTACGTGTATGTATGTGTGCATGTGTGTGTGTGTGGGATGTTGGCGCCTGGTACTTGTGAAGCCAAGGGACTCTTTTGCTTTTATTGCGTGCTGCTTGTATCTTTACAAAGTTTCAATACGGCGAGCATTTTTGTTTATTTTTGTTTACGTACACTTGCGAAGGCATGAACCCCAATATATAAGTAGACAAGTGGCGTTTCCTTTTAGTTACATGTGTAATAAAAATGTGCCGTCTTCCTTTTCAAGAGTGCAAACAAATTTAAATGGAAGAAATTTGCTTCTTACCATGCGTATACTCAGATATCACTGTCATGTTTGAGCTCCATTTTACGAACGATCAGTTTTAGCTTAAAGTATTGCAAGCCTATGGAAAGAAAAAATTGAAGCCCAACGCAGTTCCTTATTTGTTCTCGGATCGGCCGGCGCCAAAGGAAAGAAACCTCCCGCAAAGAGGTGCGAAGTTCACAAGAAATGCTAAAAAA
This sequence comes from Dermacentor silvarum, assembly GCF_013339745.2. Classification (NCBI taxonomy): domain Eukaryota; kingdom Metazoa; phylum Arthropoda; class Arachnida; order Ixodida; family Ixodidae; genus Dermacentor; species Dermacentor silvarum. The sequence goes on from NC_051154.1 coordinate 143,546,318, forward strand.
AAACGTAAGGCATTCTTCAATGATATTATACTTATTAATTTTAGCATTCGTCCGAGTACCGTAACTACATAATGAAACACAACTGACGGCGAAATACGGTTGTTAGAAATGAGACCATCATGTGGAACAGGGATTAACGACGAAATACACACATACAGCTCTGAAATACGGAGAATATTACAGTTTATTTTCCATATATGCCGTAGTTAACGTGGCACTTTCGTTTGAACCTCCTACCGGTCCGGTATGCAATCTTTGGCGCCGCCTAGATTATCCTGTAGTGCCGTGCCATCAGTTATAAAACACTGGTAGCGATTTGCATCGTGGAAAAAGTACGAATAAGAATTATTTTCTGGAATTAAACTAAACAATTACTCTCTTTCCTGCATATAGGCTTATGAACGTTAGTTGTTCAAGCGAAATTAAAAAGTCAATTAACAACCGCTCAATGATATCTTGCCATACGCACGGAATCGAAGTTACGTATCGGGCGTGTATTATTCGCGGATGGTCATAAAGTACAAGCCACGCGCTTTTCATAACCTCACTGAGTTCTGATAAACATTACATCTTGAATTCAGTAAGTTAATTATCAAGTGCCATACTCTTAGAAGTTTCCGTGTGAGAAAACGTTTTTTTTTTCTCTCTCTCTCTTTTTGAATTTCTCGTCGTTTCATCGTGACGGAATACAGGCGCGTGCGTTAAGTTTTATATTGGCTCTTCCGCAAACATATCATGTATTTTGCACAGTGGCACTGGTACAAATGTTCTTGGCCCACTCCTTTCGGCGAATTCACTTTAAATAACCTAATATTTCTCCTTGGTTACCTTCTTTGAGCTTTTTAAAAGCCACGATTATGAAACAATTTCGCGTGTATATTCTACACTGCTTACATTATATGCGTTCAATACACCTCCGCGTTACGGACAGTTTAAGTGGCGACAGAGGCAAACCGCTCAGCCACTGCTCGGTACTCATTTTTTCGGAGCGCTACCGCTTGTATTCATCGAAGGGTCTTCAAAAAAAAAAATGTCACGGCGTTCTATCGGAAGCGTATTTTGTCGTGACACTTTCACAAGGATTAAATCCCCATACAACGCTTCAAAAGACCGAATAAACAAGCGCACGCATTGATGCTAATGCGGCTGCAGAAAGCCAAAGGAGGGTTCAGCGTGCCGTGCGCACCGCGCCGGCCCGGGGAAGGGAGAAATCCGAAGAGAATTAGGAGGAACGCGCGCGCGCACGGAGGAGAATGTCGCTACTTTCAAGATCAAGGGGCTTTACCCACTGCGGCGCATGCGCGCAGCCCTGCCGGCCTCTGCCGCCTGTGCCGCCGACTCTCTCTGGGCTCTCGCCCGCCTCTCCCAGTGTCGTCACGTAGCCAGCGTTTTGACAGCGGTTGTGTGCGATCACACAAACAACGCGCACAACTGTTGTCGACGGGTGCAGCGTTTTGCCCGCGTTCGCACCGAACGCGCGCAGCGTTGGTGACGTGTTTATGAAGAACGTGCCAACCTTTGCCGTACACCCTATGGTGGTGTACCGTAGCGACCATAAGGCCATGGTCCCTGTGGTCACTAAATAAATGAAAACCACCAGATCATATATATTTATCATTCTTTAATATTTCACATAACCAATTACACCATCACATCTTAATAGGCATAATTGGAAATACATAATTCCCACCATACTGCAGCTTCGCTGGTCTTCCATCGCCACCCCAGTGGAAGGGCTGACAGTTCTTTCTTCTTTTTTTAACGTTCGATTTCGTCTTTCTTCACAAGTGCATGCTGACCGACACCGGTAAAATCAGCATAAAGAAGTTTAAAGTCCATTGACACATACGTAGCGAAAATTCGACGTTGGTTGCGTCAATCAAACCTGAGCATGTGCACAAGCTTTTAGGGCGAAGCTTTCTTTGCCTCACCTCTCCGCGATTCGGTGTGCATGTGTCGTCGACGGCGTCTCGCCGAGTAGGAGCTCTCGCCGCCAGCTGTCGAGGATACGACCACTTTCTCGCAAGGTGGTTTCGCGTGACTCGGCACCGGACGAATCGGCGTTGATGGGGCTCGTTATCTTCGCTCAGTGCCAGGAACGCTTTCGGCTGCCTACTTAGACGCGTGCGGTGAAGAGACACGCGAAACCACCTCGCGAAAACGATAGTATCACCGAAAGTTATCGCTCGAAAATATCGCCCCTGAATAAAACTTACCTTTGCTGCCTTTGCTCTGCAAGGTACGCCACTGTGGCCAATACGGGACGCGTTCTTCGCCAAAATTCGCTGCGTCTTTCTTAACGTGACGTGACATTTTGTCTTGCGGACTCATCAAAGCTCCGCTTACACCGATTCACACAGTGCGTGGGATTTCTCTCTTTTTTTTTTTTTTTTTTTTTTGATCATTTGTTCTCGACATTATTTGTTCTTGTCGCTAAGTGGTGACAGAGAAAAAGTGTGCAGTCAAAAATAATAATAACGCGATCGATATAAACCCATCAATACATCAAGGTGCAAAAGAAGAGCCGTTATGAAACTGCATTAAAGCTGTTCAAGTGATTGCTAATCAGCTTTTGCCGTTCCGGGCCTACGTTATCTCAGAAATACCTGTTCGGAGCTGGCGTGCTTTAAAAACAAAGACCGCCTCTGACACTCTCTTCTCTTTCTCTCTCTCCTCTGAAACTGCAAGCGTGGTTAACACACACACCAGGACGCGCCCGCACAGGCATGCACATATACATACCACACACGCATGCCCCAACCACAACACGCACAGCACTTACATCAACGCGCACACAAAATCGGTGTTTTGTTGCTTGGTTGCTTGTTTGACTTTCACGGCTTATATAATTAATTAAATTCTGGGGTCTTACCTGCCAAAACCAAGATACGATTATGAGGCACGCCGTAGTGAGGGACTCCGAATTAATTTAGACCATCGGGGGTTCTTCAACGTGCAACGAATGCACAGTACAGCGGCGTTTATTTTTTTTATTTTTTTTTCCGCTGGCATCGAAACACGGCCGCCGCGGTCGGGATTTGATCCTGCGCTATCGGATTTAGCAGCGCAACGTCAAAGCCATCACGACACCACGGCGGATCATGGCTTATACGGACTGATTATATTGAAGTCTTCCGAAATTTTCAAAACTCGCCTGTGGCAGATAACATATAATTTATGTCCTTAGGTGAGCTGGATTATTCGAATAGGCGGACATTCCTAGCACGAGAAATCGAAACACATTTTCAACTAATTAACACATTTTCACTAATAAATTCTTAATTAATTACCTTACGGTGCAAATTGCAATTTAAGAATTGGAACCGTTGAGTTTGCGAGACGTATCCACTTGTAATGAATTTCCAGGATGACACCAGTTTGGAGATATTATTTCCCAAAGTGTGGGACGAAATACATGGGCGTTCCAGTCACATTTGTGTTTCAACGTATTAAATAGCATTTTGTTAAAGAAAGTAAATGGAACAACAGTGCACTTTTACGGCGAGTGTGATGACGCATATAGGCCAGCTAATCGGTGGACCATTACAGTTACAAAATGGGTGCCAATGGAAGGGAAGCGCAGTCGAGGACGGCAGAAAATTAGGTGGGGTGATGAATTAGGAAATTTGCAGGCGCAAGTTGGAATCAGCTTGCGCCAGACAGGGGCAATTGGATTTTGCTGGAAGAGACATTCGTCCTGCAGCGGACATAAAGTTAGGATGATGTTGATGATGATGATGATGATCTCGAAGCTGGTGTCATGCTGGAAATTAGGTTGAAGTGGATACACCTTGGAAGCTCACGTGCTACAATTCGTAAATTGCAATATGTGTAGTAAATTAATTAATAAAGAAGTTAAATTGTGATCTTTTTTAATTAGTTGAAGGTGAAGGTCGATTTCTTGTGCAAGTAACGTCCACCTCTCTGAATAGTCCAGCTCAAGGACTAGAATTGCGTTATCTGCAACAGGCGATTTTTAAAAATTCCGAAAAACTTGGAAATGATCACCCCGTATCACCTCTCTCAGATATCGCAGCGCATTCACATTTGAATGCGATAGCGTTAAGGGCCCCGTGTCGCAGAAAATCCGGCGTCAGCGTCGGCGTCGGTGTAAGCATCGGCGTCCGTGGCATCCGCGGCGGAGAAATTCATCCCGACACCCCCGACCACACAGGCCCTCCGCGTGGCGCAAGGGGTTAGGGAACAAAAATTGAATTTCTCAAAGTAAAATCCGTCAGAAAAATTATAAAGTGCGGCTTCACCTGATAGCGTCGGATTTTAATTTGAATATACGACAAAAAGTTGTCGCAGTTTCACCTGAAAGGTGAAGCATCAATTGCGATAGCAAATTTGTAGAGAGATATACGGAGTAATGATATTAGCTTTATCAGCTGTATAAACTTGGACATGCAGCAGCACCGGCAACGCGCCGAACTGTTGTCGACGCCGTCGGCATTTTGCCCGCGTTCGCTCAAAATGCGTGCGGCGTTGGTGACTGTTGCCGGAGCCTCTGATATAAATAGGCACTTGGTGCCGCAGCTAAACGTCGCCTCCCTTCCCTCCCCCTTCCCCCCCTCCCCCACGGCCTCTCGCACATCGGAAGAAGGCGCGTTTGCTCTACATATATGGTGATTGTAAAGGAGGAAAGAGACGCCTACTTCTGCAGCCCTTAAGGAAGCACGGCGCAGAACGCGCGTTTGTTCTCCGCCGTGCGTTCACTCCCCGTGAAAGAGCGCGTCCCTCGCGCCCTTTCACTCGCACATACAGCGTTCGGCGGCGCGCGGCCACGATTTCATCTCCATTGACGTCATACGGAACCTCACGGCGACGGCGACGGCGACGGCGACGGCGACGCCGACGGCAGAAATCTGCTTTTGAGTGTCCATATAATTGCTATCGCAATAAAAAAAAAGCCTGATAAGGAGCCAGGGATCATTGAATGCTATCGCGTTCCACTCTTAAAGGCGAAGCTTAAGCGTCCTCCAATTCTGATGGTGCGCGGCTCAAGCAAGCAACGCTCACGCAACAATTTTTGAGCGTTGGTGTAAGTGCATGGGCGCTCATTTCAGGAGGCCTATCTGTGCCGGCGTTTGTGGAAATGCACTGTGGGCGTCCTTGTCGATATGCGCTGCAGGATGTGTAAACGCAGTATGTGCATGCGTGCTTCCGAATGCACTCGCGTTAGCAAACGATGCTCTTGCAACGGTTGGCCTAGGTGGTCGAGTCTTTTTGTGGATTGCAAGTTACCTACCTGCAAGATCATTCTTTGTGTTAACTGACGATGCCCCGACTACGCGACGCTATACCAGCAGAGGTGTTCCTCAAAACAGTGCTCTCAGCCCGACGCTATTCAACCTCGCTCTTCTTGGACTTGCTGAATACTTACCAACTACCATCAAGATTTGAATATACGCAGATGACATCTGCGTCTGGACTTCGGCAGTCACACTTCCTCAGACACGTGCGCGGCTTCAAAGAGCAGCAACTTTGACAGCCAACTACTTGTGTAAACAAGGTCTCAGCATATCACCAGAAAAATGCGCACTAATGGCATTTACTCGCAAACCAATGACGCCTTATGTCATCTCAATCAATGGGCGGACCATTTCCTATGTCAGAACCCACAGGTTTCTTGACGTAATCATTGACCGAGACCTCTGTTGGAGCCCGCACGTGGCCTACATGAAACGGCGCCTGACGGCAACTTCCCAGTTGTTTAAATAGTTGACAGGGAAGACGTGGGGGATGTCAGTAGACGCAATGCTGAAACTCTACAGAGCTCTCTTTCTCGGTTTTTTAAGATATAGTCTACCTGTACTGAACAACACTTGCAAGACAAATATTCGTGTTTTGCAGGCAGAACAAGCTCAAGCACTCAGAGTTTGCCTCGGTTTGCCCAGATGCACGTCAACAGAGGCAACTATTGCGATTGCTCGGGACCATCCGATGCAAACTCACATTACGGTGGAAGCCCTGACAACGCACATCAGACATTTTGCACGTGCCCCCTATCACCACCTTGCAACACTACCTTCACACAGGCGCCAAGCATCGTTCTCTAAACTATCATCAAGTACAACGACAAACTTCCCTCGGACTTCACCGCTGCATCTAAACCATCGATACCCCTTTGGTGTCTTATTAGCCCCACAGTACATCTCAGTGTACCAGGAATCAAGAAAAAATCTGAGCTGTCGTCCCCTGTGCTGAAACAACTGTCTCTGCTTCTTCTACACGAGAGGTATGCGGACAGTGTACATATTTATACTGATGGTTCCACAAACCTCCAGTGTTCGTCCGGTGCTGTGGTTGTCCCAGCAAGAGCTATTACCATCAGCTTCAGGACTGACCACTCAACGACATCGACATCTGCGGATTTAGCTGCTCTTCGCGCTGCACTTTGTTTCGTCAATCGGGAACCACCTCGACAATGGTTAATCTTCAGTGACTCAAAGACAGCCCTACAATCTGTGCTATCAGCTCTGCGTCGCGGGCCATACGAACAGCTCGTATTCGATATTAGATACCTACTCCATACATCACATGATAAAGGACACCACGTGGCATTTCAGTGGCTTCCAGCTCACTGCGGCGTCATAGGGAACGAAGACGCCGAGAATGCCACTCGGGCAGTTCTTGATGACACACAGGAAGAGGCCATACCACTCTCACGGTGGTCCGACGCAGACAGCAGACTTCGAGTGCTTGCACAGGGGATCACGCTCTCTCTATGATGCACTCCAAGCGGCCAGACCAACCGGAGCAATCGTCAACACCACCTGCCCTCTTTGATGCATCTCTGTATGCCACCTGGACTCCGCCGAAGAGAGGCCACTATGCTTTATCGCTTATGGCTAGGGGTGGCATTCACGAAGTCTTATTCATTTCTCATTGGAATGGCCGACAATGCTCTTTGCAATGCCTGTCTTTGCGAGGAGACGCTGCAACACATTCTATATGCGACTGTCCTGAATATAATGTTCCGAGACAGTCCCTGGCGTCCATTCTAGCGCACCTTGACAATAAACCAATGTCAATTGAAACGATTCTAACGTGTCGTCGACAGAAGATATCGCAGCTGAAGGCGACGAAGGGACTACTTAGGTTTTTAAAAAGAGACGGGCTTGGACAAGCGGCTGTGAGAGTGATGTCACGTACCACGCAAGAATGACGGACTGTGACTGACGATGTGTGTGCTGTGCTGTGTGCTCTCTCTCTCTCTCCTCCCCATCTTTCATTCCCCCTCATCCCGCTCCGATGTGTAGGGTAGCAAACCGGTTGTGCTGAACTAGTTAACCTCCCTGCCTTTCCTTCTCCACTCTTTCCTTCCTTCCTTCTTTGTTTTAAAAGGTGTTGTCGCCATGGACGAAAAGTGCAACAAGACAACTGAAAACTAGAAAAAAGAAACAATCAGGGCGGCCGAGCGATTTCTTTGTTTTCGTATCTGCAGTGGTGGCATTACCGTCTGGCCATTTGGCCGCAGCTATTGCCAGTTTGCCTAATTCAGATACAATAGTTATAATCATTGAACTGGATTGCTCGAAGAGACTGACATTACTTGGACAATAAATCGAAATGCATAATTTTCTCATTAACTAAATTTTACAACAATTAAGCTTTTAACTCATTTGCGGCGTATACTGCAATTTACACATTGTAGTCGGTCAGGTTGCAAGGCATATATACGAGGAAGGAATTCTGAAACTGGCACCGCGGTTTCCATATATGCCATAAAGTAAATATACACCGTTGTTTCATTTTGAACAAAACGCCGTTTAATGCATTGAAGCACACAACCAACTGGAACGCCAACGTATTTCGTCGCACGCTTTCGCAATGAATACCTCGAAACTGGTGTCATCCTGAGAACTATTTCCAAGCGAATACGCCTTGCGGACCCACCGGCTACAATTCGCAAATTGCAACATAACTGCAACTTTGTTAATTAGGCGATTACGCAGTTCGATTTCTCGTGCAAGTATAATGTCCGCCTTTTCCAGTCATCCAGCTCAAGGACTATAATTGTGCGACATACTTGCCCCAGGCGATTTTTATAAATTCTGTATACGGTCTAAAGAGAGAGAGAGAAAAAATATGGTGCACTCGTCTGCGAGCGCTTCATAAACTTTTGCGCCGTACCCGTTTCATTAAACTCAGTGCAGTGCAGCGAGGGCTATGAGGCCCGTGTTAGCCAATCGGAAACGAGAGCCACCTGCGTCTTCCGTGTGTGGGGCGCGTCCATTGTGCGCGACTGGTTCCTCCTTGGCGCTTCATTTCAGTCGGCCATTCGTTAGGCTTCGCGCGGAGGGCGATCAGACGCGGACACTGGAGGAGCCCCTTCTTCTGGTTCCCTTTCCTCGTTGGCTAACGCTACACTGTACGGAGGGGGTGAGACGGAATACATATGTACCGACACTCGTAAGAAACTGTACTTCCAGCACTGCGTTACCATTAAGACGACGCTGCCTTCTAAAGACGGCCGATTAGGACATGAGGAACGTTATGCGCTTGCGCGATCCCCGACGGCTCCATTCTGCCGAAATATTTCACCTGCAACGCAAGGAGCTCGGAGACATCAATTGTGTCTAAATTGCGTCGGAATTTCCTCGCGCACTTATAGATTGCCCCTTCGGGAGCGGTTAACTCTCGAGTCGGAATAACTTGGAGCTTGCTCGAATGAAGCACCCAAGGAACGTCGTGATGTCGGTTACGCCACGGCGTAGATTAGGCCGTAAGCGTTGGACGCCGTGGGCTGAATGGGGGGATACGAAGCCGCTCAGTTTAATGGGATGTGTTAGGCAAAAAAGGTACCAGGTGAGAGGCAATGAGACAAATCATCTTCTTAGAAGAGACCTGAAAACTGGTATAGATGACAGTTGTTTGAGTGCAGTCCGTCATTTAGAGGGGGATCATTTTCAAGTTTTAAGGAATGTTGAAAAATAGCCTATTGCAGATAACATAATTATATTCCTTGAACTGGAATATTGAGAGAGGCGGACATTACTTGCACGCGAATTCGAAACACATATTCAACTAATCAATGAATATTCGCTAATTATCTTCCGAATTCATTGCTTTACAGCACATATAGCAATTTACGAATTGTAGCCGGTGAGTTTTCAAGGCGGATCCACTTGGAATTAATTTCCAAAATGACGCCAGTTTGGAGATATGCGCCATCAAACTCGCCACGTAAGTACACTGTTGTTCGACTTACCTTTTATTGCGATAGCAATTATACTGACATTCCAGGCGCATTCCTGCCGTCGTCGTCGGCGTCGCCGTGATGCTCAGTATAAAGCCCAAGTGCGATAACATCATCGCCGCACGCCGTATGCTGTATGTGCGAGTGAAAGCGTGCAAGGGTGAGCCGACGATGGCGGCTCAATCTCGCGGCCGCAAGGAGGGAAAGCGAGGAGGAAGCGCGCTGTCTTCCGTCGCGCGCAAGGCACCGGGTAGAGGGGAGGGAGGGGGGGGGGGGCGTTCTAACTTTGGCGGCTGCTGCGTATGGGGCGGGCTCTTACATGAAAGCGATCTGCGACGGGGACAGAGTCTGCCGTGCGCTGTGTTTTCGCAGCTTAGTTGACGTTGAAGCGAGAGACAGCACGAAGGTCAATTCGCTCGCTGCTGCCACCGCGCTTCCTCACTCTAGCGTTTTGACAGTGAGTTTCCGCGGTCATCGAGTGAGATGTGTTTATGTTTGCTTGTGCGCGCGTGACACCATGCTTGTTAATTTAGTTAGTAAGCGAATGCTTGCAACCTTATACGGCTGATAAAACTACTATCCTTATGTCGTATAGCTGTCTACTAATTTGCTATCGCAATCGATGCTTCGCCTTTCGGGCGAAACTGCGACTTCTTTAACAAAGCGCTCTATTCTGCATTGAAGCACAAAAGTAACTCGAACGCCCGTATATTTCGTCCTACACCTTGGGATAGAATGTCTCGAAACTGGTGTCATCCTGGAAATTCATTTCAAGTGGATACGTAAGCTCAACGGATACAATTCGTAAATTGCAAAATGGGCCGTAAAACAATTATGAAGTTAATAAATAAAATTTTGTTAATTATTCGAATATGTGCTTGCATTTCTAGTGCTAGTAATGCCCGCCTCTTCGAATAATCCAGCTCAAGGACAAGTATTATGCAATATGCCACTGGCGATTTTTAACTTAAAAATGATGATCCCGTATAGCAACCAAGCCAACCCGGGAACAAAAAGAATGAAGACCTGTCAGCGCAGCTCCTTCAATCCGACCCATCTGAAAGAAATAGCGGTGCGGTTCGACTGAAAATTACTAGCACGCTAAGACACACTTATCCCATGTAAACGTAACATTGCGGATATACGTCGCTGGGCCCCGGACTCGCTCATACGAGTTTGTGCTGCTTTTTCCAATGGGGTTAAGTGGATTTCCTGCTCCGTCTCTCACTGGTAATTTACTTTTGAACGCTATCATTTGTTTTCATTCATAGCAGGGTCCCACGGGACATCGTTGTTAATTTTTGTATCATTAGCGTCGCCACGTTAACTCGCGTGCGTTGAGCGCGCTTTAATCGCCAAGTGCTTTTATTGCCTAGTCTCGCCTTCTCTTATCTCTCACCTTTTACAGCGAAGCTGTTAAGGGCTCAGTCTCCGATGGTCGTGTCCGGTTGTAGAAAAAAACTCTCATTGGCTGTACATGTGCGAGTGAAAGCGCGCGTTCACGGGGAGCGAACGCACGGCGGAGAGCAAACGCGACTTCTTCCGTCGCGCGAAAAGCCGTGTGGGGACGGGAGGGAGGGAGGGAGGGGGGGATACGACGTTTAGCTACGTATCTTGCGTATCTAAATGCGTATCTTGCGACCGGGCGCAAGAGGAACTGGCGACTCAATCACAGTCTGAGAAGATTTAACATAAAAGGCATGCGCTGCCGGTGTTTTGTTTCATGACATTTGTTTATGGGCTGTCATTCTCAAAATTCTGAGGAGTTTTATAAACTTGGATATGTAGCAGCACCAGCTACGCGCAGAACTGTTGTCGACGGCGGCGGCGTTTTGCCCGTGCTTGCACCGAACGCGCGCGGCATTGGTGATGTGTTCATGAAGAACGTGCCAACCTTTGCTGTACACCCTATGGCGGTGTACCGTAGGGACCATAAGGCCATGGTCCCTGTGGTCACTAAATAAATGAAAACCACCGGATCATATATATTTCTCATTCTTTAACAGTTCGAATAACCAATCACACCATCACATCTTAATAGTCGTAATTGGAAATACATAATTCCCACCATAGTACAGCTTCGCTGGTCTTCCATCTCCACCCCAGTGGAAGGGCTGACAGTTTTTTTTTTTCTTTCTCTTCTTTTATAGAGTAGAGTGTATAGTGAAGCAACAAGGCTTGAACCCTAGTCTACCTTCCTTCTTATTTTTTTCTTTTCTAGCACACATTATAATCGTCTTCACACTTTGCCACGTCTCAGAAAAATCGCTGTCACTCGGGTCGATGTAATGAACAGCAAGAGTAAACTTTATTGTCTACAGCAGTCACCGTCGGTGCCCCTTTGAACACTGAGACCGCGCCTGAACGCAGACTCGAGCAGATTAGAGAAAGCGGAGAGAAATGCCAGAGAGCAGGCATTAACAGGAGAACAGTCTTGTTGGTGTCGCCCTTGAACAGTTGCTGGATTCATCTTACGAGCACCCAACCAGTGACTCGAAGTGTTTTGCCAGGACAAGGTCACCATGCACGAAGTTGACAAATCCGTAACTCTGCGCCAAAAACAGATATCACACTTCTGTAAAGTGCACCTGTCCGGGCATCTAAAGAGGACAAATGTGATGTTTGAGTTTACAGCTTACATTAAATGTGTTTCAATGCTTACGACGTCTACTCCAATGCTTTCCAGACGTACTCCTCACAAATTAGTGGTATATTAAAGAGGGGTGTATAATAGATGCATTTTCCGCTTTAGATGCCCCAAAAAGGTGCAGTTTACAGAGTTGTCACATAGTTTTCTATCGCTGAGTTAATGTTGAACTTTTGCGGTTTTCAAGAAGTCTTGTAAAAAAAATTAATTCCCTAAATAAAAACATTTGCTACTATAGTCGGTAGATTTTCATTTTTACTTACGTACAAAACGTACAAACCTCGTCAAACAATCGATGCAGAAGATGTCGATAAACACAGTTCTTTCCCGTAATTTTAGGTAGTATAGCTCCCGAAATAAAGCTTCCTCTTAAAGGGACTGACAACTGGCCAGGAATGTATTGCGAGACGTTGGTGGAAGTGAAATGACCATGCCTCGTAGTGATAAAATCGAGCATACTGTCGCGATTTAAGTAGGAACTATAATTTTAAAGTAGCAAAAAAAGTCTAAAAAGCCAGTGAGTGGCGCGGCCTGGCAGAGAAATCTTGGTACTTCGGATGTAGTATATGAGATTACTGTACGTAAGTCGGCTGTTATTAAGTACAGCATACTTATTGCTTAAAATTGTAGTTCGTATATGATTAGACGCTTGCGTTTTATTCTGAGCGTATTACGATGTAATGAAAATCCACCCTAACGAGCGTCCCACGCGTCCCTCAACGCATGGCGGCGCACAATCAGTTGTACGCGCGCGAGTTTGCGAGTAAGTACCCATAGTTGTGTGGTCTCCTTGTGAAATACAAAATGTCATCGACTAGTTGTGCCGTAAAGGCCCAACCACACAGGAGAAATCTTCGACGGATTTTCGGCGTCGGCCTCAATCGGCGTCACATGGCGGCGGCCGGCGGCATTGAGAACAATGCGCCGCCGGTTCACGCTCGCTCGGCGCCCCAAGATCGAGCATGCCATACTGCAGTGCCGACGGCAGAAGTGGCGGTTGAAGCAAGAGGCAAACAAACTATGGCCTCTGAGACGGCGCGACGCGCCATGTGAGCGAGCTGGGAGGCTGTTTACAAAGCGAGCTTCCGGCGTTGCCGTCCGCGAGTGCCTCGTCCACGTCCTAAGCAGCCGATCACTCGCACGTGCTCCGGCCATTGCAAATGGTGCAGCTTTTCACGGTACCATATATAATGATGTACTCTTTCCAGACAGGGACATGCAGGGAATGCCGAAGTGCACACTTATAGAGAGCATGGCAGCTGCTGGTGATGCTATGTCACTGGTGCTGCGTCAGGACAGACAACCAGCAAAATGCTGTATATATTTGCGCTACAGCTATAATTTTGTAGCGTTAGCTACACTGGCCTAGCCAAGCCCGTTTCGCGCGGCACATCAAGAGCCGTGCTGCGCATGCGCAAGGATCAGTGATGTCACACGGCTTGCGCACCGGAGCCACCGGAGCCGGCACCTCTCGCGCACTCCGCCACCGCCGCGCGCGACTCACCGCCGCCGGTCTGCGCATTCCAGAGGAGTGACGTCGTAGCCGTGGTAGACGCACTGGCGCCGGCGCGCGCTCGCTGTGCAGTCGCCGTCTGACACTGCGCTGGAGCCGCTGCGCTTCTGACTGGCGTTTGCCAGTGTGGTATAGCCATGGAGAAGGAGAGCGCAAATGCTGCTCAACAGCGCAGAAGAACGGAGAAGCTTGACTCATCGGATCCCGAAGTAGTTGCCTGGCAATTAGCGGTTGAGCGTAGGAGACAACCAGGAAAGCTAAGAATAATCAGCTGAACCTTTGCTAACGCTACGTATATCCTGGCATAGCCGAGCTAAGCCACTGCAACTTTTTTATGAAGTTTTAAAACTATAAGAAGTCCTTATGATGTAAAAACAATTGTTCTGTTAGCGCAACATTTTTCAAAACTGGCCGGCTAAATTCGGGGCCACTAAGAAGGGAGGATCTGGCCACATTGCGCCAAGCTTGAAATAAGTCGACGCCGAGAGTCTCTTGTGGTTGAGAGCCGTCAATAAACCTCGCTGAGCGTCGGCACCGCGTGCCGCCGGCCGGCGCCTACGCCGAAAATCGGTCAAGAATTGGTTCCTTGTGGTTGGGCCTTAAGTGGGTGCCAGCACTACAATGGTAGAACACGCGTGACTCACGCATTCGGCATCACACTGAACTGCTCATCACATTTAAAAGCGTCGTTTCGCTTTCGAGAATTTAGCTTGGCTTGGATAAAAAATTCGTCGGCCATTCCCCTCCGTGAAAAAGGTTAACCAGCGGAGCTGAAACGTGCGGCCCCGGTGTTTCATCATCATCAGCCTTTATTTATGTGGACTGCAGGATGAAGGCCTCTCCCTGCTATCTCCAATAAGCCCTGTTTTGCGCTAGCGTATTCCAACTTGCGCCTGCAAATTTCCTAACTTCATCATCCCACCTGGTTTTCTGCCGTCCTCGACTGCGCTTCCCTTCTCTCGGTATCCATTCTGTAACCCTAATGGTCCAGCGGTTATCCATCCTACGCATTACATGGCCTGCCCAGCTCAATTTCTTTCGCTTAATGTCAACTAGAATATCGGCTATCCCCGTTTGTTCTCTGATCCAATGTCAACTAGAATATCGGCTATCCCCGTTTGTTCTCTGATCCACACGGCTCTCTTCCTGTCTCTTAACGGTTCTCCTAAGATTTTTCATTCCATCGTTCTTTGTGCGGTCTTTAACTTGCTCTCGAGCTTCTTAGTTAACCTCCAAGTTTCTGCCCCATATGTTAGCACCGGTAGAATGCAATTATTGTACACTTTTCTTTTCAACGACAGTGGTAAGCTCCCAGTCAGGATTTGGCAATGCCTGCCGTATGCACTGCAACCCAATTATTCTGTAAATTTCTTTCTCGTGATCAGGGTCCCCTGTGAGTAATTGACCTAGATAAAAGTACTCCTTTACAGCCTCTAGAGGCTGACTGGCGATCCTGCATTCTTGTTCCCTTTCCAGGCTATTCAACATTATCTTTGTCTTCTGCATATTCATCTTCAATCCAAGTCTTACACTTTCTCGATTAAGGTCCTCAATCATTTGTTGTAATTCCTCTCCATTGTTGCTCAATAGGACAATGTCATCTGCAAACCGAAGGTTGCGCAGATATTCGCCGTTGATCCTCACTCCTAAGCCTTCCCAGTCTAAGAGCTTGAATACTTCTTCTAAGCATGCAGTGAATAGCATTGGAGAGATTGTGTCTTCTTGCCTGACCCCTTTCTTGATAGGTAACTTTCTACTTTTTTTGTGGAGAACCAAGGTAGCTGTGGAATCCTTGTAGATATTTGCTAAGATATTCACGTATGCCTCCTGTACTCTGATTACGCAATGCCTCTATGACTGCTGGTATCTCTACGGAATCGGTGTTTATCACTGGGTTAATCCCGAGGGTTCATTAAAGTACTTCTCAATTATGAGGTTACACACACGTTCGGCTGCAACGGAGAGAACGACGTCACTGACGGTACGCCCGCAGTCCGCCGTTGTCGCTTGCGTTCGATGTCTCGAGTTTGCTGGGTGGCGTAGTTAGAAGCCTTCGCCTGCCATTGCCGCTTGCGATTCTTTGAAATTAAATTGCTTCAACATTAAATCTGTCCGTTACGTCAGACAATGAACGGCTCATACCCCCGTAAACGCGGCGTCCCCATTACGACGACAGAAGAGAAGTGAAATTCTACCCATTCTACGCTGGAATGATGAGCGGCAACGCAGCCAGCTGTGGAAGGCGACGACGAACGCGGGAGCAGTGGCACGAGGGCCTGCCGAGCACGAGCAGGAGCGCTACCCAAGGGGCGCCAACGAGCCAACTGCGGAAGAAGACCACCACGCTCGAGCCAATGCTGATGATGATAGTTTTCTGCACACAGGCGATTTCGCCTAGCCATATGCGATTTCGCCAAGCCATATAAAGCTTCGCTTTAAATAAGTCGCAGCTTCGCCCGAAAAGGCGAAGCATCGATTGCGATAGCAAATTAGTGGACAGCTATACGAAGTAAGGATAGTAGTTTTATCGGCTGTATAAACTTGTAAACATAGGCATACTAACTCAATGAACAAGCATAATATCACGCGCGCAGAAGCAAACACCAACACATCTCACTCGATGACCGCGGAAACTCGCTTTCAAAACGCTGGAGTGAGGAAGCGCGGCGCGAGCAAATTTAATGATAATAGTTATGGGGTTTTACGTGCCAAAACCACGATCTGATTATGAAGCACGCCGTAGTGGGGACTCCGGAAATTTGGACCACCTGGGGTTCTTTAACGTGCACCTAAATCTAAGTACACGGGTGTTTTCGCATTTCGCCCCCATCGAAATGCGGCCGCCATGGCCGGGATTCGATCCCGCAACCTCGTGCTCAGCAGCCCAACACCATAGCCACTAAGCAACCACGGCGGGTAGCGAGCAAATTTACCTTAGTGCTGCGTCTCGCATCAACGCGAACTAAGCCGTGAAAACACAGCGCATTGCAGACTGTGTCCCCGACGCAGATGGTTTTCAAGATATAGGGGCCCGCACGGGCGGGCCACAAGGCTCCGCGGGGAGGGAGGATAGGGAATGGGGGAGGGCGCGTTCTACTCCGGGCGGCCATCTGCGTGGGGGACGCAGTCCGCCGTGCGCTGTTTTCGCGGCCACAGGGAGTAATGGGTACCATTAAAATTGCTTGTCAGTCCCTTTAAAGAAAAATCGATAGAACCGGAAGCATAATACGAGGATGAAGCCACGCAATACAGGGTTGTTCGAAGGCGTAGTAGGAAAGTTTCTGGTTAATTAAGAAACGTTTCATGTTTTTTTAGTTCTTGTTTTTTTTTCTGCCACAACTACACGGCTATTGGCCTCTATGAATTCCTAAACTTATTTTAATTAGAGATTGAGCGCTTACGGTAACCACATGAAATGTCACTATCATATTGGAAACATACAAGAAATGCGGCAGCTAACATACGATAACGTTCACTATCTAATAACTAAATTCGTCGTAGGACTGTTTTAACTTGAGAGAGAGAAGCCTGCCCGCATGTACAAAGCCTGCCCAGATCCCTGGGCAGGCTTTGCTGTGGCATCACCAATCATTTTTTTTTTTTTTTTGTCGTTGCAACTCCAGCAAACTGCAGCGGCATCCGACCTAACTAGTACTAAACTTATAGCTGACGCTGCATGAGGTTAAATTTAACTAGACTGTCTAATACAGATAATTTTATATACGTCTGGGGGTGTTTTTATCGTAAATAATGAATTTAGTGAGTAAATATTTTGCTGTTGAAGGTGTGTGCTAGTTCATTCCAGTTTTAATTATTCACCTTCCTGCACATGTAGGATGATGACACAAAAAAGAAGGAGGAAAGAGGTAAGAAAGTAAGAAAGGAAGAAAAAAAATGAAAGAATCTGCTCGAGCGCCGTGCGACTTCGCTAAGGGACATAAAACGCGGGATTTTAAATAAACAGGCGCCTTAATTTTACTCTCACGGTAAGTGAGCCGTTGAAGGTTTTCCTTTGTTTCTCTCGCTTTGCTTTTTTGCTTTTTTTGCGTCCGAGTCTACGCGCTAAAACTTCCGGGCTGATTCGTTTACCACGCTTTCAGCAAAACTATTTCATTATACTAATGAAGTCGACGGTCTGACGAAATCTCGTCTGATCGGGAAGAATCATGGCGAAAACAGGAAACAGACGCCAACCAAGGTGATTTTTTTTTCTAACTGACGTTTAGGCCCCGACACGGGAGCCTTGTTCGCAATCATATTGTAAACAAGGCTCCCGTGTCGGGGCCGGAACGTTAGTTGGAAGAGTCAGTTGGATTGTGAACAAGGCTCCCGTGTTGGGGTCGAAACGTCAGTTAGAAAAAAAAAATTCACCTAGGTCGGCGTCTGCTTCCTGTTTTCGCCATATCTCATTATATTGCCCGAATTCAATTGTCGTCTAAATGGAGAGTGAAGACATACACCTTTATGGAGGCAGTCACAGAAAACGATGATCTAGTTTCAATCTATGTTATATGGAAAGCGCGACGCATAAACAGAATTATATCTCTTTATTTTCAATCCCATCCATTTAAACGGGAGAGCCCGAATGCAACAGAGTTGACGTGAGGCAACCGGTAACCACAGCAGGGACCTGCTTAATAAAGTTCTCGGAATGTGAAAGAAAATGAAAATTCACGTACAAACTCCTCTGGGAGTTGTCTAAGTATGCGTAAGCACTGTGCCACGCAGCCCACTCATCTCCACGCAGCCCGGCGTCATTGTATCAATGTGATGAAACTTGATCCAAACAGTATGAACGACTAAAGTCCCTATATAGGAAAAGTGCCACCATCCTTTGATCAACGCCGCTTCTCTCTCTCCTGTATCTCCGATTGGACGGTGATAGCGCGCGCTATCACTTTTTTTTTTTTTTCCGCCTCAGAGCCATGTTGAAAGTACCTCTGCGCAGCCGTAGTCGCCGGCGGCGGCCGCGACGCGCGCCCGGCCTGAAAGCTTCAACGGGGACTTTCTAGGGGCGCAACCGTCGACTTCCTTTCGCAAGCAAAAAGTAAAGGAAAAAACAAGCGCTTCAGGAGAGGAGACGGCGGAAGAAAGAGTAGATAGCGGTACTTTTACTATATAGGGACTTTATAAACGACAGCGCTGCGGCGACACGAACTGGCGCGGACGGCGGCGCAAGGTGAATTGACGACGCAAGCAAACTACTGCAGGTGGCGGCGCCACGTGCGCTGATGACGATCCGATCATTATAAGCCGTTATCGCTCTTTAGCGCCCTATCCATCCGCGTCGAACCATTAACAACCGTAATATACCGTACTTCGGCGGTGGCTGCGTATGGCACGGTTGCGCGGGCCCTATATATCTTGAAAGCAATCTGCGGTGGCGACAGAGTGCGCCGAGTGCTGATAGCTTCCTGCGCGCTGTGTTCTCGCCGCTTAGTTCGCGTTGAAGCGAGAGACAGTGCGAATGTCAATTCGATCACTGCTGCGGGCCCTGTCTTGAAAGCGATCGATTTACGCGACGGACGGACGGGTTTCCTCTTTCTGTAGGCATAGAAATGACTACGCAATTAAAAGAAAGAGCGGCGTAATCAAAGAGATGTGGCGTGCGCTAGCTTTGGACGCGTCGACACGCGGCAGCTTCGCGCGGCCGACGCGGTAAATTTGCGTTTCAATCCTTGCGTCGATTTGGGACACTGGGCGGGCCGCGCGCATTGTGGCGGCCCTCCTCGCAAGTCGAAGATTGCGGCGCGTCGAATAGGAGCCTCGCGCGGCCGACGTCGTGGCGTTGATCGAAAAGCGGCTTTTCGGGTGCCGTCGTTGCCGCCACTGACGCGCGGAAGTGGGCGCCGCTGTTTTATCGGCCCGACGCATCTCTTCATCGGTTCGTTCGTCGCCGTTGACTTACAGCAGGAAGGAAGGACGCGCCGCGGAGACGACCCGGCGTTTGCGCCCGCCTCTCCCTTCTGCTGATTCTGTATACACGAGAGTTTCGGCGACGGTGGGTTTTTTTTTTTCTTTTTTTTTTTTTAAGGCGAAGCTGTTACTGCGACTATACATAGAAACTCGCGAAATGTCAACGGAAATTTATTGACAGAACTATTGGAGCAAGTAAATCCGGAGGTGAAATTGGACATGTCAAGAACGATGTGTGGGCAAAGCTAGAAGTGTGCCAGGTAATTAGGGGCCGCGTGGAAAATACTTAAGTATCGTTTACTACACGTTCGAGCTGTCAAGTGAGCGGGCTTCAGGAGGAGAGCGATCACGGTCGCTCAGCGGATTAATCAGCATGTATAGCCTCAGTCCAGGCCACCTCTGTCAGCGTGCTTGATGGCGGATGAGACACACGCTGCCAGGACTGTGTTCTCCTGAACACGTTCTCCCACGGTGCCCACGTTTGCATCTTGTTATGCAGCAGTTTCAGCGCTCGCTTCTTTCAATTGCAGCTGTGATATCTTCCGCAATAGCCAAAAAAGAGCAAACTGCGTTCGTAACTTCTTCAATAAGAACAGTAATTATCCAGCTTCTCTTCCCCCTTGTCTTCCTCCGAAGGTAGGACCGCAGTTTGTAGGGCCTCTCGACGTTTTCATTTATTTATTTCAATACCCTAAAGGCCCTAGTGGGCATAACATACGGGGGGATTTCAGGTGAGTACATAAATATCATTTATAAGCAAGGTAAATCGAAGACAAGAATACTTTCAACAATACATGAAAATAAGAAACAGCGAGTTAATTTGAACCAAGGTGTCCAGAATACCACAGATAAACAAAATCACTTAAATACATTGATGACGAGTACAGATCATTTTGTTACATAGCTATTAAAATACTGACCATTGGAAAGAACACTACATACATATAGCGTACCAATACCGTGTATGAAACAAAGACAGGTAGATACAGGTTAGCAACGTTTGTCACTTTGTAAATAGCCCAGCAGCACTGAGTGAAATATTGAAGGATCTGATTTATCGGCGATGTTGGACGGCGGGGAGTTCCATTCGTTTATACGCAATACTAAAGGCGAATTTTGGTACTTCTTCGTCCGGGCAGAAATGGGCGATACATTGTGCGCATGATCAAGACGGGTTGAAGTATGAGGGGCTGGAAAAATGTAAGAGTGGGCGAACGTTTTGTTGCTGTGGTAAAGTGAGTAAAAAAAAAAACAGTAGTCGAGTATGTCGCCTGAGCATGACAAGCGTAGCAAGATTAAGTTCAGTTTTTAGTGCTGAAACGCTTATGAAACGTGAATAGGATGACGTGGCAAACCGCGCGGGTTTGTTCTGTACCATTTCGAGCATGTTAGTAAGAACTATCAAGTGAGGATGCCATATGATAAAAGCATATTCTAGAGAGGGCCGAATCAATGAATTGAAAGCGTGCAGGCGAAATGCAAGCGTCGTTTAAGGAGGCCGAGCTTCTTGAAAGCCTAATTGGTAATATGCTTGATGTCAGCAGCCCAGCTAAAATCGGAAGTATGACGCCCAGGTACTTAAATGACGTGACTTTTTCGATTACTGTCCTATTTATTTTAGAAGAGTTTGAGCATGCAGAAGAAATGTTAGTAAATTTTAAGTGCTTGGTTTTTTCGACATTCATTTCCATTTGCCAATTACTGCACCATTCCTTTAACCTTGAGAGATCAGATTGTAGTTCTGCGACGTCGTTCAAGTTATTAAACAGCGAAGCTGTTTAAGCCAGCCGTAATCTGTGGTGCGTAGCCGTGGTAGCCATGGCAACCCGAAAGAGAAGGAGGAGGAGACCGCGTACATGCGCACGCGGTCTCCCCCTCGTCAGCTTCCTGCCTTCCCGACCCCTGCCTCTCTTCTCTCCGCGGCGAGCTGAGCCAGGAGAAAAACAAAATGCGAAAGCTTGCACTACGCCGCGCAAAGCTCAAGACACAGCGAAGCTGGCCGATTGATTTCGAGCGGCTAGCCTCCAACGCGTTCGGCGTCGACAAGCAGCAGCGTTCTTGGCACTGTGCCAACCTTGGTTAGCCTGCCTGCGTTTGTGGCATGCCAGGAACGCTGTCGCTCGTAGGCGCCGACGCGTTCAGCGCTAGTCACGCGAAATGTCGCCAACGCGCTCGGCGTCGGCAAGCGACAGCGTTCTTGGCACTGTACCAAACTTGGTTAGCCTGCCTGCGTTTGTGGCATGCCAGGAGTGCTGTCGCTCGTAGGCGCCCACGCGTCCTGCGCTAGTCACCCGAAATGTCGCGAAAGGGAAAGTGCCTCCGAAAATGATCGCTCGAAAATACCTTCCTGCATGCGTGGTTAAGTTAAACCAAGTTAAGACCTAGCAGCAACCAAGTTTATACCTAGCAGTAGCAGCCAGTAAGCTTCGTTGTGCCTAATCTTTGCGCGACCGAGTGCAAGCTTGCCTGATTTTTTCTTGTAAACAGCACAATCATCTGCGAAAAGATGGATTGAGGAACTTATGTTATAGGCTATGTCATTATTGTATACTAAAATGAGAAGAGGACCCAGCACACTCCCTTGCGGCACCCCAGATGTTACTCGTGTCGGATTAGATATGTAATCGTTAAGTTTAACTGACTGACACCGACTGTTTAGAAATTCTTCGAGCCAAGCAGTCTCGTCGAGACGCACCTTACGTATCTTTAACATTAGTCGATTATGGGGAGCACGGTCGCAAGCCTTTGAAAAGTCTATGAAAATGGCATCGATGTAGACGGGCGTATGTAGTGCTGTGTGAAGGTCTGTCAGAAGTTCGAAAATTTGTGTCTGGCATGATAATCTTTCGCGGGAACCATGCTGGGTGTTAAGAAGTAAATTGTTACGGCTGGCTCAGATGACCCATCACCTGTGATTATATTATGTGCTCTAGTACCTTACACGAAGTGGACCTAAGTGAAATCGGCCTGTAGTTGTTAGGGTGATTGCTGCTGCCAGATTTCAATAAAGGTACCACATATGGAGATTTCCAGTCGTGGCTAATCAATGGATTGCTGGAAGATTGATGCGTTGAATGATGGCAGGTTAATTTAAGTAGTTTGGCGCTGATTCCATCGGAACCGGGACTGGTTTTGTGAGGAAGTCGATTGATGGAGCTAGCTACGCCGTGTTCCGTAATTAGGATTGCTGGGAATGGGTGGGAAACGGACAGCAGAGACAGCGAATCATTTAGTGGAAGTTCGTTTGTGAATACTTCTGTGAAGTGTTTATTAAGTTTTTGGGCCCAGTGTTCAACCGCTAAAGTGCTGCCGTCTTCCCTCGTCAATACCGGTATTGAGTGGATACTTTTAGGGTTCACAATATTCCAATTTTTTTAGGGTCTGTTTTCATAAGGTTAGGGAGCGTATCATTAGGGTATTTGTCTCTAGCTTGGATAATGGCACTTTGTGTCTGAACAGCAATGTTGTCGTAGGCTGCCCAATCTTGAGGACAGTTTGAGCGACTCGCTTCACGTCTCGGGTGAACCATGGGTCATCTGTTCTAGAAGTTATTGTTACTTTAGGTACGCAAGCAGGTTCAATTTCTTTTAGTTTGTCCGGAAACAGGCACCAGTTTTCATTAGTTACACGGTCGTCAAAGTATTCATAAAAATCGTCTGCAAAAGACTGTAGCATATAGTTCAACTTTGTTATGTCGGCACGCGCGTAGTTCAGCAGTTGTTGCTTAATTTTTTATTTGTTTGCAGGTGGAAGTGAAACTAAGCAATGGACAGCCCTATGATCACTGATTTCTTCAAGTACGCGTATGTTAGCAATTTCAGGGCTGTTAGTTAGAACTAGATCTAAAACCCGATCCTTCAGCGTACGTTCATGTACAAGTTGTGTTACGTTGTGATAAAGAAGCAACTAAAGAAAGCGAATACATTCATGCCGATTATTGTGGGTAGACAGAATGGACCAGTCAATTTCTGGATAATTAAAATCGCCGCCTAAGAAGAGAAGAGATTTCGGGAAATTTGTTCATGACTTGGTCAATGGCGGCGCTAAGGAGATCTGTGAACTCTGAATTGCTGTCGGGGGGGGGGGGGGGGGGGGGGGGTCGAAAACAAGTGCCAATGGCATAGGTGACGTGACCAATGTGACAAGATGCCCAGACTGTTTCGAGAGGACAGTTTACTGGAATAGGGGAGGGGTGGTATAATTTATTCATCGCAACAATTACACCGCCACCTCGGCCGCCGATTCTGTCTTTGCGGAAGATGACGAATGACGATGGTAACGAAAGCTCGCTGCTATACCGACGTCCTCCGAAAGCCACGCTTCGGTACCGATAATCATATCTGCAGAATACGCGTGCACGATGGCTTTTAAAACGTCAGTCTTATGGTATATGCTACGAAAGTTAGCCAATAACATCGGAAATCTATGTCTATGGCTGAAGTCTATGGGTGAAGTCATCATATGGGAAAAGTCATCGGAAGTCTACGGGTTAAGGACCCTTGTGCTGTGCCGCTGAAGATCATTCGGCAGATCGTTCAGGTCCTCAAGTTTGAACCACCGCGCCCCTGGCGGAGTCGAAGTGGTAAACCTTGCCTTGTAGATGAAGTTTGTTAAAGCGCACAGAAAACCGTGCGTTGTCTGTGCGATTGCTCTTGGCGAACTCCCGCAGCGTTTTCCGTGTAAACTGAACACTCGGCGAAAAATCTTCTTCAAGCCCAACTTTTGGTTACTTCAAGCTTTTAAGCTTGTGTGAGTTGCGCACGACACCTACTTTAGATATAATGAAGATGCAGGGGCGATTCCGTAAATCAGAATATAACTTTATGCATGCCATATTTGGGGAAACGAGAGACAAACAGAGAACGCGCGAGCTCTGCCCGCTGACAGCAATGGTGAGACCGCACTCACCTAATAGACGCTGGGTTGCCTCTCCCCCTCCGCATGGTTATTGCGCCTTGTTTATAGGCTCTCGGAGGTATACCACGTTTAGCGGCATGGAAATGCGTTGGTCTATGGCAATGTTGCCGCGCTGCAGACCATGGCATTATCTGAGGCATCTGCCACTGGCTCAACCTGACATCATGCTCGGCCAACCATTGACCAGAACTGACGGCCGTATACTGTAAGCACTATGGGGACCTTTTTGCTGTGGTTGTGGGGCGCAATGCTCCGTCGACGACGGCGTATTCAGTCACTTCGATGGCGTTAGGCAGAATCGGATCCTCTGTTTACAAACGCAGCGCGCAGCCGGCGCTCGGTAGTTTCAGATTGCCTCGACGGCGTAAGATGATCTGGTCTGAACAGAACACAAGGCAGCTGGCGTGCTTAAAACACAAAAAGCACTAGCGCTGAAACACAAAAGCGCTAGCGCTGATTAACATTGCAAGAGCTTCGAGGTACACATCAAGATTTCGGAATCTCCTGCCCTGCTCATTTACGCTTCACTGGTAATGTTCCGCCGAGAGGTAACATAATTACGGCGATAACAGGGGACAAAACGTGAAAGAAAATATGACAAACATGTGGCCGAGTTTACTCAGCACTCTCACTAAAAATTAAGTTCAGCAAGCAACGCAGATAACTGACCTCCTGCGCCACTCCACGTAGGCTCCTCTGGCGCGAATGGTTTTCTCAGAGCAAACACCACTGCATTAACACAGGCAGATAGTTTGAATCATCGCTCAAAATGTATAATGAACAGCCTTTAAATTTAAAGCCTGAATAGCGAATCACTGTTTTACTCTTTAACGTCGCATATTTTTCAACGCGAAACTTTCCGCATTGCTAAACACCTCCGACTACATTACAGAGCTCCACAGATGCTGCAACGCGTTTTATGAGACATGTCTGCATTTTGCGAGTCCCTAAAGGCACCACAGCCGCTTTCGAGCGTTACCTCTGAAAAAAGTACACAGGTGAGAAACGTGAGCCAACTATGTAAATATGCAATGCAGCCGCGATCCTATCCCACGTCCGCCGCTTCCTCGGAGTTTAGCGCTACTACCGCATAATGTCTAACCAAGTAGAGCATTCCTTCTGGGAGCACGAGGTTACGGGATCGAATCTCGTAGCAGCGGCCTCACTCCACTGGGGCTCAATTGGAGAAGCGCTCGTGTGTGTATCTAGGTGTGCTTTAAAGCAGTCAACATAAATCGGGGTGCTTCCACTGCGAAGTCCCGCATAGCATATACAGTGCAGCTTTTGGATGTTTAAACCCCTTTACACAGCCGCATTTATCATTAATAACTTCAAGCACCATGCAACGCCCGCAGGAGAACAGATAATTGGGCTACTTGGCTTTGATTCATATTTACTACCGTGCAAAAAACGAAGACGAAGCTTCGGAGGCACGAAACGACAGGACCGCGGGAGTTTTGAGCCCAATAAAATTTAACGACAGCCGCAGTGACGCCCGCTCGGAAACCAGTACACTATTTTGGCAGCGGCTGTAGTTATCGCTGTACGAATGATATGCTCGGGTCCTTAGATCCTGATAGTATTTCGAAAGCGATCTACAATTTGAACGCCGAATGACGGAAAGCAAGTGCGAGCACAAGCACGGGCACGTCGTGCGGCATACTGCACAAAAGGTCAGCAACACGAAGCGTGCGCTCACCGCTACACAACGCGGAGATCAGTGAGATAACGTTGGACTTCCGCTTGCGAAATAGCGCTCTTTCCGTGAGGTGGGGAAGAAAAAGACGACCACCAAGGGCGAAATATAGCGGGTGCTCATTTTTAAGTTTTACGGAATCTTTAGAAATCGCCTGTGGCAGGTAGCATAATTCTTATCATTGAGCTGGGTTATTCGATGAGGCGGACATCAGTAGCACGAGAAATCGAAACACATATTCAACTCATTACCAAAAGTTTACTAATTTAGTTCTTACTTAATTATTTTACGATGCATATTGCAGTGTGTCAATTGTAGCCGGTGAGTTTCTAAGACGCATCCACTTGAAATGAATTTCCAGGATGACACCAGTTTCGAGATATTATTTCCCAACGTATGGGACGAAATACATGGGCGTTCCAGTTACTTTTGTGCTTCAATGTATAAAACAGCATTTTGGTAAAAAGTAAGTGGAACAACAGTGAATTCTTACGGCGAGTTTGATGGCGCATATCTCCAAACTGGTGTCATTCTGGAAATTCATTCCAAGTAGATACGCCTAACAATTTCACCGGTTACAATTCGTAAATTGCAATATATGTCGTAAAGTAATTAACTAAGAAGTTAATTAGTAAATTTTTGTTAATTAGTTGAATATGTGTTTGGATTTCTCATGCTGCTAATGTCCGCCTCTTCGAATAACCCAGCTCAACGATAAGAATTATGCTACCTGCCACAGGCGATTTTTTAAAAATTCCTTAAAGCTTAATTTTGAACACCCGGTATATATTAAGCATGACTTTGCGTATATAAATCAACATGGCGCTCGCTGCTGGCTCACACCTGATGTGTTACCAGTGGCGACGGCTCGGACAACGAGCCGTTTCGACAATAAAGTATTCTGTCTCTCTCTCTCTGAAACACGTGCTGTTGATATTGCGCGAAAATTGACCACGTACGACACTGCGTTGCCAACGAAACTTTGGAGAACGCTTAAGCTTCACCTTTAAGAGTGGAACGCGATAGCATTCAAAGATCCCTGAGTGCTTCTCATGCTTCCCGGCAACTGCAGCTTATAGGGTACGCTGGAGGCGAACGCTATGCACGAAGGCGAGCTCTCTTGTAGAAACGCGGCCTCTTGCGTGGGCCGATCTTCTGTTATTGTTTCGCACTTTTAATATTTCAATCTTAAAAGATTTAACATAAAAGGCATGTACTGTCAGTGTGTTGTTTCATGACATTTGTTTGTGGGCTGTCATTCTCAAAATTCCGAGGAATATCTTTACAAATATTGTGAGACAAAGTATGAGCAACTTTAGTGATAGAAGAAGAACTTTAGTGCGGTATAGAATAATTTGCGCTCACGGGACGCCTACGCCGGCTATGACGCCCGCACCGGATTTTATGCGACACGGGGCCCTTAACGCTGACGCGTTAAAAGCCTAACCCATCGGATACAGGGAATGCGGTGCACGCTCGGGACAGGGATGATAATACTGGGGATACGTCGAGAGAACGATGTACTCCAAGAATGACACTCGAGGCTTCTTTTTTGCACTCTTGTTTAAAGCCCATGTCAGTTCCGATCTTCGGTGTCGAAACGTTTCATTTCGATTCCATTTCTCGCAGACTCACACACCGGGATCCAGCGCAGGCAGACTACTCCCTGTCCAAAAAGCGAGACTTAACCACATACACAGAAATTCTACAACACTATAGAATGGGCAGGTGAACCCTTCCCCCCCCCCCCCCCCCCCCTTAGATCTCTCACAAAGAAGGAAGAAGTAATCTGGCGAAAACTTCAGACGGGTACCTTCCCAAACCCGTATATCCTACACAAATGGCATCCCGAGGCATAGCGACCCTAAATCACATGCTCTGGGCTTGCCCAGTGCTAAACGGTCTACATGGGGACAAAGAGCCATGGGAATCCTCCCTCCATAGCCAGGAAGAACAAGCCCAAAAACAAGTCATCTGTCAAGCCCAGGCCGCCGCTGGAAGCCAACTGATTCCGGCCGACGTCCAGGGGGAGGTAGACGGTGAAAGGGGGAGCTCCGTCTCACCCCGATCACCCATACTCTCTGACGGGTGCAAATTAAGTGCTTTCTCTCGCTCTCTCCGCAGAAATTTCTGCGGGGGGCGCGATATTTCCCTTCGAACTATCCGCGGTCCTTAGCGGAACACCACTTGATCGTTGTGATGTACATTATTGTTGCGTAAGGAAACGCACTTTTCGTGTTCTCAAGCGCGCTCTTTCCTCACATCAAAGCGCTGGCGGAACTCAGAGGAAGTGGTCCGATTCGCTGACATCTTGACACGCTGGGAAAAAAAATCGTGCCCAATCTTAAACGCCCATGCGGTGTGTGTGTATATGGTGCTCGTGCACGGGGATAAACATGTCGCCCAATTTCGTGCTTACGTAAAATAGCAAGTAAACACGCTGCGCGCACAACTAGGTGGTGTGCCATGGCGGCCATGACGTGTTTCCGGTTCCAGCAATCGCTTCTGGCGCATGCAGTCAGCAAAAGCATAGTCTTCGCGATCGGTTTCTGCTACTCGGAAGGTGCATCGGTCTATGGTGTGTGGATTGGGACACCACCTATTAAACTTAGACATCCGCGCTGCACGATAACAAACATGTTTGAGACAAAGAGCAGCTTTCATCTGAAGCGGTCCCCAGATGTTAGCCAAGCAACTTGCATTCTTTGGTGCACTTCAGTATTGCGTGATCGAGGTAATAATAAAGGAAAGATTACAGTGAAGCGCGAAGAAGAAAAAAAGGAAGAAAGATCCACGAGGTGGGACATATATACACTAGCAATAAGAACACACAAACAAGGAGACGCCAGACGGGTGTCCCAGATACGTACGCTTGGAGCTCCTTTACGAATACTGAATGAATTACCATTTATTTACATTGGAGATTAGCAGTAAATCAACAGCGACCTGTTTACTCAGAAAACAAGCTCTTCGCTTTTCGTAGGAAAACAATGTCCTTCGATCCACGCACATTAATGCGCGAGTGCAACAGTAGGAACCAGCTTATCCATAACACGCGTCTAGTCACCGGAAAAAAGAAGAAAAAAAATGACAAAAAATGACAAAAAAAAGAAAGCTCGTGCATGTAGCGGTAAAAAACACACCTTCTCCGCATATTTCACACGATATTTTGCTTTTATAAACGTCCCCTTTGCGACTGTGACTAAAAGCCATAAACATAAACATGTCGCCCAATTTCGTGCTTACGTAATATAGCACACCTCCGTGACGCTTACTCACTGCTGTGAGACTGAACATAGGGCGTATACAGAGTGTCATAACAAACACCAACACCCGCCGCAGTGGCTCAGTCAGCTAAGGCGTTGCGCTGCTGAGCACGAGATCGCGGGATCGAATCCCGGCCGCGGCGGCCGCATTTCGATCGAGGCGAAATGCAAAAACGCCCCTGTGCTTGCGTTGTAGTGCACATTAAAGAATCCCAGGTGGTCACATTAATCCGGAGCCCTCCACTACGGCGTGCCTCATAATCAGAACTGGTTTTGGCAGGTAGAATCCCAGGAAGAAGAAACACTAACGGCTTATTAGTTATTTGAAAATGTATTTAGCAAACGTGTAGCGCCCGCTAACAATCCAGTTGTTTATTTCAGCTAAGTGAGAAATATAGATGAATATGGACAACGACCGCTGCCATGATCTCGACTCAAATCGATCGCCACATTCACATCGTCGTCGTAGTCCTCGTCGTCTATCGTAATAACAGTCGACGCAGATTTTTTAAAATTAAAACCGCAGCGAAATCACACTGGCTGTACGTGTTAGGTTCCCTATAGTTAAGCACGTGATCAATAGTACGCATGTGCAGGTTATCCGCTAGGCATCAATAAAGGCAGGATGTCCATCCGCGTGACCAATCACTTCGCGTTGTATACCGACGTGTTTCTCATACGTGTCATGCATAGGAAACACGTCGCGTCAAGTTCACGTGTTTTATGAGGTGCGAAAAGTGCTCTCAAGTTTGTTTGTTTGCTTTTTCGTGCATTTTTTTCTTTTCTTTTTTACCTTTGTAGATCGATCTCGACCGCAGTATCCGCTAACGCTATAGGTTGAAGTGCAGATATGGATGTGACTGCATAGTATATCATAATGTGCTGCCATGGCTCGCGTATCTAACACAAGCAGCCTGTCAATGTCAACATTCCAAACGTTTCCCGGTGCAATGTTTGTGCAAACGGGTAAATAAAGGGCCGGCACGCCCCAAGAGAACTCTACAGCCGGAAAATTTAATCAGTAGCCGTGTACTCAATGAGTGTTCCGCCCTATACTTTGATCCAAGCAACATAAAGAAGCTCCATTTCCCCTCCACTGCAACGGTATAGCTTGCACCCCCAAAGCACGCTTATTTATTCTTGCGCCGAAACCTTTCGGGCCGCGTCTCGCCTATACACATATTATAATCTCCCCTCGCGATTTCCAGGCCTCACGAGCGTACGGTTTGCCGATAACAATCGTGGGTATGTCATAGCTTCTAAACGGGCGTTTCTTGTTTGTGTCTCCTTCTTCTTCTTTTCATTTTATTTTACATAGGAGAGCACGATACCGCAGGGCCAATCTAATCCCTTAGGCCTTTCATCTTTTTTTATCCTCTTTGCCTACTAAAATCTTGCCGAACCTAGAGGATACCATTCCAGTGTGCCGCGTTGTACAAACACGAGCGGTCGCGTTATAGTTATCGACAGAGGGCCACCGAGCATCGCTGCAGAACAGCTTTCGCGCGTTACGGATAGCGATAACCAGCTTCAACAGCGTTGATGTGGAGAGCTAAATATTTTTCTTCGCTTCAACGCCTTCTTAAACACAAAGCGGCGCCTCTCGAATAAAAAAATGTCACAATTGCCACAAGCAGACTCGCTGCACGATGCTTCAGCGCAACGTAAACACACCCTGGCGTTTGCCAGGCAATACATGGCTTTGAATTCGCGCATACCTCATACCAGTCTCTCTCTATAAGGGCGGTATACCTGGTATACATATATGTATATATATTTCCTGTCGCGCCTCGTTTCGTTCCACCAGCACAAGAGCCCGATGCTTTGGCTAGGCCACAGATCCTGCTGTTGGCGCGTGCGTTAAGAAAAAGTCGCAGTTTCGCCCAAAAGGCGAAGCATCGATAGCGATAGCAAATTACTGGACCGCTACACAAAGTAAGGACAGTAGCTGTATCGGCCGTATATAAACTTGTAACACAGGCACACTAGGTAATTTAACAAGCGTGGTGTCACGCGCGCACAAGCAAACATGAAGGCTCGCTGTCAAAACGCTGTAGTGAGGAAGCGCGGCAGCAGCGTTGCTTACAAAACGCGAGAGCGCGTCACTTTCCCCCATCGCTGGTTCCTTTGTGGCAGCTTTGAGACGCTGTGTCGCCCTGCAACGCCTTCGACATCAGCGTACTTTCCTCAGTCCTTTCGACGTGGCAGCAGCTAGCACTTTGAGTCGCTACGTCGCAATGCACCTCCTTCGGCATGCATACACCCAGGTTAATTAATTATGGGGATTTACGTTCCAATACCACGATCTGATTATGAGGCACGCCGTAGTGGGGGACTCCAAAAATTTGGACCACCTGGGGTAAAACATAAGTACACGGGTGTTTTCGCATTTCGCCCCCATCGAAATGCGGCCGCCGTAGGCGGGGTTCGATCCCGCGACCTCGTGCTCAGCAGCCCAACACCATAGCCACTGAGCAACCACGGCGGGTAGAGACCCAGGTTGTAAACCTTTCTTTGCCGGAGTGAAATAAATAAATCTCCGTGCGATCACCGTCGCCTTTCTGCTGTCGTCACGCATACGTCTTAACAAACATGTATGTTAAAAAATTTTAAACTTCGGTTTTGGTGCTTTACGAGCCAAAACCACGATGATTAGAGGCGCGCCGTATTAGAATTGAATTGAATTGAATTCTGGGGTTTTGACGAGACAAAACCACGATCTGATTATGAGCCACGCCGTAGTGGGGGACTACGGATTATTTTCGCCCACCAAGGGATCATTACCTTGCCCCCAATGCTTGCGACACGAGCATTTTTGCATTTCGCCCCCATTTAAATGCAGCTGCCGCGGCCGGGGTTTGATCCCGCAACCTCGGGTTTAGCAACGCAGCACCACAGCCGCTAAACGACCGCGGCGGGTACGCCGTATTGGAGGGCCCCGGCTTAATTTCGACCACCTTCGGTTCTTTAACGTGCACCCAATATACAGGGGTGTTTTTGCGTTTCACCCCCTTCGAGATGCGACCGCCGGGGCCGGGATTTGATCCCGCGGCCTCGGGCTTAGCCGCGTGCTACGCCACAGCCACGACGCCACCACGGCGAGTACAAACATGTTCATCCGCAAGGTTACGGTTTGCCGAACCCCGAACGATATTTGATAGACAGCTACCGGAAATGTTTCGCGTAACATAGCGTTTCCCCCAGTGCGTACAATGTGCCTGTCGTTTTTTTTTTTTTTTTGTTTTTTTTTTTGTTTGTTTGTTTGTTTGTTTGTTTTTGTCTTTAATGGGACTTTATGCTTCAGGTCAAGTCTCGTGATACTCTCTTACCTAGAATATGAGCAGCAAATGTAATTTCGGGCAGAGTGACGGCAATCGATATGGCTAACAAATACGGAGCCGGGACCAACAACTCCAAATGGAGCACTTCACCTGGCGGCCGTAGAGAACGCGTTGCAAAGAGCTCCATACATCTACCTCTAAGGTGCGCTCGCCTCCTCGCGGTAAATCGCGCGGTCCCGAGCCCACCTTACAAGGCACGCCACTATCATCCCGCCCTTCAATAGGGGTGGCGTCACATTAATTTCCGGTGCACTTTTCGTGCTGCGGCGCGTACGAAGAAGAACGCACCGGAAATTAAGGCGGCGCTATACGGCTGCTACATGGCAGCTATGCACACCTCATCGGTTGCGCGAACAGCCGCGATCGCGACCACTGCCCGAAAATCGGGACACGCGCAGACGTTTTCCGTGGCACGCGCTGACAGCCGACGTCGACCGGAGGTCATCATATTGGGTCCTTCGCCTCCCCACTGACGATGCAAGACTTATGATACAGGACTTCCTCATTTTTTTCTCTTTTTTTTTTTCTTTTCACGCAGGAAAAAGTTGTCTTCCACCTGAGTGCATAACCATCTGAGCCAAAAGAGAGTGAAATGAGGCTAAGACAAAAGACACAGCGATCCTTACGAGACCCGTGCTTCTTTCTGAGGCTGCTTCCACCTTTGCTTCGCAAACGGCCACGACGTTCTAAATTTTCCTCGCACTGCGGTGATTATTATGCTTATAGATGCGGAAAATCAGGGGGAATTGTTCTTCGTGCTCCCGAAACGCGAATTCAAAGTACCAGACATCCTCCAAAATGAAAATCACGCTTGAGCGCAAGCAGCCACTCAGTGCAAACGATTTCGGATTACACGTTCGCGGACAGCCCATCACCAAAACCATAATAAATCAGCGCTGTGGAGAGTACGAATCCCCCTCTTGATGTTCTCTTTTTCTTTCTCTCTCTCTCTCTCTCTTTCTCACTGCGGATTCACGGCACGTGCAGCACGTTTGCTCAGGCCCAGCTTCCAGTTCGCGCTACCGAGGCTCAGTTCCGTGCTATCAGGTATACGCCACAAACAGAGAAGAGAATCGGCGTTTCAGGTCCACTGCTTTACGATTTGCCTCGATACCAGTTATTTTTAAAGCAGATAGCTTTAAGTTCATGATTATGTTACGTTGTGTTTTACACCGACCAAAAAAGAAAAAAAAAGCGAAAAAAATGGGGACGAAGAGGGGAAGAAAGACGCGGACGGACGAACGAAGCCCATTCCGCGTTCTTCTTCCCTTCTTCGTCCCCCTCTTTTCTTTTTTTCTGCCAGTGTAAACCTCGGCGCAACATAATCATGAACGTGCACCAACTAGCCCCTTTCATCGCTTTGCTAAATTTGTTTAAGTCTTTCGCCCGAAAGTCCGGGAAAAGATCCGCGCGACAATTTTTGTTTTTTCTTTTTTTTTTTTTTTTTTTTTTTAGTTTTGCGGGCTTTTTTCGGGCTTGGAAAAAACTTCTACGAAACATGTATTGAGCAACAGAAAGCTGGATCGGGATTTTTTTCCGGGTGGTCTACAATTTTCTACTTGACACTCTTGCTCAGAATATAATATTTAATGACGTTGACCAATTATTATAACTAATTATGTAATTAGGCGAAATACAAGAAATAGTCTCACTTGCTCCAAGCGATGGCAAACATGTCCTTGTTTCTTTCCGGCTGCGTGGCACTCACACATTTTTAAATGTCGCCACAAGTTACGTGGAGCACCCCGTATATATATATATATATATATATATATATATATATATATATATACATGTGTGTGTATACGATTCGGAAATGAATGAAACCGTATATATATATATATATACGGCGTGGAGCAGAGGTAGAATACCCGGCTTCAAATCTGAAGGTCGTAAGTTCGAATTCTACTCCAGTTCACTACATTTTTAGGCATGAAGTGGTGCCTGACACCGGCAAGAAAAAAATATATATATATTGCCGAGAGCTAGTGGGGCTATACTAGTTCAGGTGCAACCGAAACTAGGAACGCCCACTAAGCATCATCAAAGTCACTCCCTCACCAGAACAGGAATTGGCCTCCCTGGTGCAGTATTCGGCCACTACCTCCCTCATGACTCCGACAATTAACCCATGGCCCTCAGTCCCCAGTGGCTGCGCAGCACCTGACCAAGGCGGCGGTCAGACCTGCGACGCGGCAGAGGGTGCTAAGAATCTCGGGGTCCGGACAGGCCGCCACTGGAAACTGAACCTGGCATCGTTCAACACGCGCACCCTATCGAGTGAGGCTAGCTTAGCAGGGCTATTTGAAGAATTATCAGGTATTGCCTGGGATATTATTGCCCTTAGTGAGGGTGAGAAGAACTGGTGAGGCTTATACCATGCTGACTAACAGCCACGTCCTCTGCTACAGAGGTCTTCCAGGTAAGAGACAATTCGGAGTTGGATTTCTAGTCCATAAGGACATAGCTGGCAACATTTATGAATTCTACAGCATTAATGAGAGGGTAGCAGTCGTAGTAATAAAGCTGAATAGGCGGTACAAAATGAAGGTAATACAAGCCTACGCCCCAAGCTCCAGTAACGATGATGAAGAAATACAACAGTTTTATGAAGATGTTGAATTAGCAATGAGAAAGGTGCAAACTCAGTATAAGTCATGGGCGACTTCAATGCAAAAGTGGGGAAAAGGCAGGTTGGCGAGCAAGCAATTGGCAACTACGGCATCGAATCTAGGAATGCAAGAGGAGAGGTGTTAGTAGAATTCGCGGAAAGGAATAGGCTCCCAATAATGAATACCTTCTTCATGACGCGCAGCAACAGGAAGTGGACCTGGAAAAGCCCTAATGGAGAAACAAGGAATGAAATAGATTTCATACTCTCTGCCCATCCAAGCATATATTGCAGGATGTAGAAGTGTTAGGTAAGGTAACGTGCAGTGACCATAGATTAGTGAGGTCTAGTATTTCTCTCAATTTGAAGAGAGAAATAGTGAAATTAGTCAAGAGGAAACAAGCCAACCTAGACGCAGTAAGGGTAAAAACCATAGAGTT
Organism: Dermacentor silvarum; assembly: GCF_013339745.2. Taxonomy (NCBI): domain Eukaryota; kingdom Metazoa; phylum Arthropoda; class Arachnida; order Ixodida; family Ixodidae; genus Dermacentor; species Dermacentor silvarum. Next base: position 143,581,870 of record NC_051154.1, read on the forward strand.
TCTAAATAAAAAACCTAGAGGGAAAAGTGGCGCTAGTGTCTACGGGGGTTCTCCTGAACGTCGCCTCAACCTACATGGGAATGATGGGAAGTACAGGCTTCGGATTGACTTCTGTCTTGAAATTGGTGGCGTTTGCATGCGGCGCAGTAAACGAAGCTGTATTAAAACATTTTCGTGCAAAAATTAATCTTATTTATGTTGTGTTTTATATAATGCATAATAAATTGAATAAAGTTTGTATGACTTTGAGATTGAAGCATGGTTTACCACCAGGTTATGCATCATTCTGCCTGATTTAGCGCCATTGAATAATTATTTATTTACTTTCACAACAGCAATAACAACCGTGCATGTGCTTATATAATAATACTCACCAAATATTTGTGGGAATAAAAATTTTGTATTATGAGAAAAGTGTTGCGCCTTTGAGAGAAATGTTACAAGTGTCGTCGGCTACGACGCCTGCTCGCGGCGAACGCGGGGAAAGTGGACTTTTCTCGCAGACGCACTTGCGAACTCTCTCGCTCTTTCGAAAGGCTGCATCGGCTGTCACGATTGATGAACGTCTTCGAGTACTTTTAAACACATCTGCTGCAGTGCTACCTTGGACGCTTGTGGCCTCTTACGAGCATGCTTCACTATATTTTATGTTGACGTACCGCTTCTTCTGAAGTGCGCGCCAGCAACTGTTATGTCGTGGCTTTGCGCTTACCCGTTTTGCGACAGCAGACTACAGCCAGGAAGCAGCAACTTTTCCTACCACAAGTAAGTTTGTGTTCTACTGATTGTAGCAACTGCGCTTGGAGCAAAACTAGCGAAACCAAAACTGACAAAAAAATACCTGTAGACTAGTTCGCCAGTCAACAGAATACCAATCCGTAGCCTGTACTTCCCATCATTCCCATGATAGTTGAACGATCGCAGCGCCACATTGCCCTCTAGTTATAGTAATATGAAACTCTATGGTAAAAACAGACCAATTCAGGCTGGTGCTCCCAAACAAATATGCAGCTTTAGAAAAGGAAGATAAAGACAACATAGAGGTAATGAATGAAACCGTAATTAGGTTGATCTCAGAAGCAGTAATTGAAGTGGGAGGTAGGGCACCAAGGCAACCAGTAGGTAAGCTCTCCCAAGAAACAAAGGACCTAATAAAGAAACGACGAAACATGAAAATGTCCAACTCAAGAGATAAGATAGAATTCGCTGAACTTTCAAAACTGATCAACAACAAGAAAGTAAGGGATATTTGAAATTGTAACGTGGGAAAGATTGAGACAGCCGTAAAATATGGACGCACCATTAAATCAGTAAGAAGAAAGCTTGGCATAGGACAAGGCAAGATGTATGCACTGAAAGATAAGCAGGGTAATATCATCAGCAATTTCGATGACATAATAAAAGCAGCGGAAGAATTCTATACTGACCTGTACAGTGCCCAAAACAGCCAAGCTACTTTCATTCGAAATAGTGATGAACCGGATACAGAAGCTCCTTCTATAACTAGCGATGAAGTTAGAAGGGCCTTGAAAGACATGACTAGGGGAAAAGCTGCTGGAGAAGATGCAATAACAGTAGATTTAATCAAAGATGAGGAGATATCATGCTTGAAAAGCTTGCGGCCCTTTATACGCAATGCCTCACAACTTCAAGTGTACCAGAGAGCTGGAACAACGCCAACATTATACTCATCCATAAGAAGGGAGACGTTAAAGAATTGAACAATTATAGCCCCCTTAGCTTGCTTTCAGTATTGTATAAAATATTCACCAAGATAATTTCCAATAGAATCAGTGCAACACTTGACTTCAGCCAACTAAGAGAACAGGCTGGCTTCAGGAAGGGATATTCTACGATGGATCATATTCATGTAATCAATCAGGTAATCGAGAAATCTGCGGAGTACAATCAACCTCTCTATATAGCTTTCATATATTATGAAAAGGCATTTGATTCAGTAGAGATACCAGCAGTCATAGAGGCATTGCGTAATCAAGGAGTACCGGAGGCATACGTGAATGTCTTAACAAACATCTACAAGTATTCCACAGCTACCTTGGTTCTCCACAAGAAAAGTAGAAAGTTACCTATCAAGAAAGGGGTCAGGCAAGGAGACACAATCTCTCCAATGCTATTCACTGCATGCTTAGAAGAAGTATTCAAGCTCTTAGACGGGAAGGCTTAGGAGTGAGGATCAACGGCGAATATCTGCGCAACCTTCGGTTTGCAGATGAGATTGTCCAATTTAGCAACAATGGAGACGAATTACAGCAAATGATTAAGGCCCTTAATCGAGAAAGTGTAAGAATTAGGTTGAAGGTGAATATGCAGAAGACAAAGATAATGTTCAATAGCCTGGCAAGGAACAAGAATTCAGGATCGCCAGTCGGCCTCTAGAGTCTGTAAACAAGTACGTCCATCTAGGTCAATTACCCACAGGGGACCCTGATCACGAGAAAGAAATTTACAGAAGAATAAAATTGGGTTGGAGTGCATACGGCAGGCATTGCCAAATCCTGACTGGGAGCTTACCACTGTCGTTGAAAAGAAAAGTGTACAATCATTGCATTCTACCGGTGCTAACATTTGGGGCAGAAACTTAGAGGTTAACAAAGAAGCTCGAGAACAAGTTAAGGACCGCACAAAGAGCGATGGAACGAAAACTCTTAGGAGAACCGTTAAGAGACAGGAAGAGAGCGGTGTGGATCAGAGAACAAACGGGGATAGCCGACATTCTAGTTGACATTAAGCGGAAGAAATGGAGCTGGGCATGCCATGTAATGCGTAGGATGGATAACCGGTGGACCATTAGGGTTACAGAATGGATACCAAGAGAAGGGAAGCGCAGTCGAGGTCGGCAGAAAACCAGATGGGGTGATGAAGTTAGGAAATTTGCACGCGCAAGTTGGAATACCCTAGCGCACAACAGGGGTAATTGGAGATCGCAGGGAGAGGCCTTCGTCCTGCAGTGGACATAAAATATAGGCAGACGATGGTGATGATATATATATATATATATATATATATATATATATATATATATATATATATATTATAAGACCGAGACCGACCAAGCTGTCAAGCGCTTTTTGTTCCAAAAAGGAAACGCCCCAGCTCATGCGCGAAGAAGTAGAAGAACAGGGAAGATGATGATGACTATGTACAAATGAAAACGACGAAGTACGTTAATAGTGCTTACACTAACTTCCCCCCGTCATGGAAGCGGCCAGCCTGGCCGCAGATTAGAGATTATCTAAAGGGGAGTGAAGGGCTTCATCCGCGAGACGTGAACAATTTTGGCATTCCGGCGGCGACGGTCAGTGACGGCGAGATAGCAGGCCGGCGCGGCATGGCGGGCTGGATTGCTCACAGGCTACGGCTTGCCTACTGTTCCGCACCGCTGTGCACGTCGCCTTGTTCGTCCGTCTCGCGATGCGCTTTGAATGCGAGCGCACTGAACGACATAACTAGTTTTTAGCCTCTTAAACTCTGTTTTAAGGCGGCGCCGGGGCGGAGCAATTGCCGGCATTTCGAGCGGATGCAGCCAACAACATCCTCCTTCTTCTCCGCCCCTCCGGGTTGCATATCTTACTTAATCCCTTCCGAGTTAATATTGAAAATGACTAGAGGCAGTGCGCATTATTATGTACACCCTTACAATCACGCGAGCGTCGACGGGACGGCGTGTCAGCGGCCTTGTAGCGGCGAGGGCCGGCGGGATTGGCAGCTTTCTGTGCGGTCGTGCAAGGCGAATTCTAGTTCTAATGGATTCTGCTGCGCTGTTCGCTTCAGGAGTGCCCCTCACCACACAGGGCCACTGAAACACCGTCGCATGCATATCCGTATGTCGACAGGAAAAATCGTCTCGCCAGGTGCGGATGCGCGCTCAAACTCAGAAAATATATTTTACTGTAACATTTTGCGCAATGGGCCGGGTGTCGCTATTGCAGTGGCATACGATAATACTTGCTGGTAATCTTTGCTTAACGTCGTCAGAGTTTTGATAACGAATGTAAAAGACATCGGAAAGATTTTCGCTGCAGTCATGCATGCATGTAGGGGCGCTATAACGTAAAATGATTCCAAACTGTTTTGATTCCAATTTCTGCAATCAGCCTCCACGATTGGTCAAAACATTTTCGGACCACTCCCAACTTCGCCTGTCTGTCACGCGACGTCACGAAAACCGCGATAGCTCCCCATCTGATATAACGTGTACACACTGATTATGCATGATTAAACCGCACAAAAGAAAAATAATCATTCCTGATTCGACGCCTTTTCACCATTAGCCCTCCGCTATTGGTCCAATGTTTTCTGGCTACGCCCATTTCGCCTGTCTGTCACGCGACCTTACAAAACCACGAAAACACACCATGCCAAAGTGACGTGTAAGCGAAAAAAAATGCATTAATATGCCGAACAAGACTGAAAATTTTCCTGAATAGCCACAGACTGCCCCGTTCCGAAAGGAATAGAAGATGGCTGCCCGCCGATCGCTCAGGCCCTCGCTACTCGCACCTGCCGGTAAGCATGTATTTATTTGCGCATGATAAACCTTTTTGCGTGGCAGTAAAACGTTATCGAGCCCTTCCGGCATGCATACGACGTCGCTCTGCCAACTCTTCCTTGCTGAGGATCCGTTTTAGCGGCATTCTTATCCTTCCGTTGCACGCCGCCGCGATTTTCGACCAGCCACCGCAAGCTAAGTAAGGCGAAGCGGACTAATCGGAGAAGCCGGCACCACCCTCTTTATGCGGTTATCTATTTTCACTGTGCTGGCTCGGCCCCATCGAAGCCCTCTCCACTAGAGCGTGCTTCTCGCCTCTTGACAGCCAATTAGATAAGAAAAACCGCTTAGTGTAGACAATGTTATTGGTTTTGAAAGCTAACAAAGGTGACCTCCTATAAACGAGGAGAGTCTTTGATTGGGTTGTTCAGACAACGCTGCGAGTCACCGCCCGATGCTTGCGTCGGTGGTTACGTAAATTTGACGTCAGCAGTTTGGAATCAAAATAGTTTGGAATCATTTTACGTTATAGCGCCCTAGGCCTTGTATCCTTGTTAAAGGGCGTGTTGAAGGAGACAGCGTCAACATCGTGTAGCACTTTGTGTGCAGACGATTGTCTAGTAAAGCCACACGGGCTCAATGTGCGAAAGACTAGCTCGACGGATAATGGCCAAATTATTCACAAAGTTTACGTAGCCACGTGCGGACAGGCTAAGTAGGAGAATTTTACACGCCAATTTAACGAAGCTACGTGGGGCCACTTCACACGGAAGGGGACGGCGGCTCCATTCATGCACAATGACAACGCGGGGCATGCCGGACGTCAACGTAAGGCTCTTTCTGCGCCCAGCTGTCGAACATTTGTTCGTTCCCCTCTGTTGTTTTTGTCGTTTGCCCTGTGCAGTTGTGATATGTGAGAACATGGTCTCAATAACTTGTTCAGTGAGAAAGATGCTCCGTCCAGCTGATTTAGAGCGGTGCGGACGGCAAGCCTTTCATCTTCTGAGGACGAGGTGTTTTAGTCTTTAGGTGTATCGCGCAGAATAACGGCTTGATAGAGGACAGAAACAAATATATGATCGATTGAATAATCGATGTATTTATCTGATTGATCTCTAAGGCTCTTTTGTGAAACATTATGCAAGGCACATAGCTGACGAGGCAACATTTGAGGATAAAAGATTTGAACTTCACTTGGCCATCCCAGATACTAAAGAAAAGAAGAAGAAAAAAATATCGGGACAACTGTACTTCCTGGTTCTATTACGAAAGTTACCATTGGTGCCATTAAAAAGACAAAAAGCTCAGCCACGCCGAGTGCCACAATCGGTTCAGAATAGGTTCTAGAAAAATTTTGGAGTACAAACAATGTATGGTCTATCAGAAAATGTAACTAAACACTTTGGCGGAGCAATCAAGCCGAACTAATCGTTGCTAGAGAAGCGGACCGCACCAGTAACTGGTAGGAAACCAGACGCGAAAGCTTACGTCATCTAAGGGTCAAAGTTCAACAACAAGCGCTGACAAAAAGATGCTTCGCAGTGAAAAGAAGAGCGGAGTACAGAGACTCCAGAAACCATAACAAAAAAGTCACCAGCCCTTCCCCTGTCGAGAAAATGGGGGTAAGCTTGCCGTGTGTATCTGACCTTCGTCAGAGTAACGTGAAGTAAACGACATGTCACGGTAATAAAACATAAACGTTTATTAAATGTATGCATCGAGGGAACGAAACGTACAACGCAACGAAAATAAAAGTTGCACAAAAGGGAAACAGAAGTAGAAGGAAAGGGAACGAAAAGTACCACGAAAGGGCACGAAAAGTAGTACGAAAGGGAAGGGAAAGTAGTAGGTCAAGTACACACACGACAACCTTCGCTTACCCCCATTTTCTCCGCAGGGGAAAGGCTGGTGATTTTCTTTCTTTCTCTCTCTCTATCTCTCTTTCTTTCTCTTTGTCTCTTTCTTTTTTGTCCCTGGTATGTGCCATTGAGCTTGGACCCTTTCTGCACTATGGCGAGGATCGGCCCACTTTTCAGCGTGACACCACCACCAACACCACCACCGAAACTTGTGAGCCTATAACGCTTCGCTTAATAGGAACGCAAGAAAGCCAATTGACAGTGACGACACACAGATGCTTCCATAAAGAGAAAAACAAGGCCTTCTCTGGAAATGGCGACATGGTGCACAGCTACTGCCTCCATCTCCTTTTTTCGTATACGCCTTGTGCCCACGGAAACCATGCCGCGCTCCACAGCCGAGCTCTAAGGAGCACATTCCGGGGAGCTGTCCGAAGTGCGCATGCACAAACACACACTCACTCACGCACGCACGCACGCACGCACGCACGCACGCACGCACGCACGCACACACGCACGCACACACACACACACACACACACACACACACACACACACACACACACACACACACACACACACACACACACACACACACACACACACACACACACACACACACACACACACACACACACACACACATCTCTTATGCGTCTGTGTGCGAACGCCGCCGCACGCAAGGAGCATGATGCGAAGAAAAAGGAGACGGAGCCCACAGCATGTTTGTTTCCCCGCGGGGCTCCCACGGTCGTGTATGGCGGCAGTAGAGAAGAAAGAAACCAAATGAGAGCATCCAGATTTTGCCGCCGCCGCTGGCCGCGGGAGCGAACCCGGGAACGAGGGGATCTCATTGTAACAGCGAGCAATAAACCGGCCCGCAGTGTCGGCCCCGAAGAGGCCTGGGAGGCGGTGACGAATCAGCCACGGGCACACGCTGGCAGAAGGAAGACAGCCTATAGGCAGAAGGAAGCGCAGAGATCACAAACGCACGGGCGTCGAGGCGATTCCCTTGGATTCCCCCGGGGAGCGGCCCCTTTCAGAACGTTCCAACACGGCCCCACGCGTGCGAGCTCGTCTCCGCCACGTCGTATGCGTATTTGGTGGCTGAAATGGGCCGCGGGCTTCATCTTCGCGGAACCAGCGCTGGGACTGCCGAGTCTGCGTGAAGGAATCAACATCGCGAACGACACGCGCAGGCTCGATATCAAGACTCTTCTCAAGATCACGTGCGAGATAACGCAACGCGCGCGCGCGCCTGTGTGTGTGTGTGTGTGTGTGTGTGTGTGTGTGTGCGTGCGTGCGTGCGTGCGTGCGTGCGTGTGTGCGTGTGTGCGTGCGTGTGTGTGTGTGTGTGTGTGTGTGTGTGTGTGTGTGTGTGTGTGTGTGTGTGTGTGTGTGTGTGTGTGTGTGTGCGTGCGTGCGTGCGTGCGTGCGTGCGTGTGTGCGTGTGTGTGTGTGTGTGCGTGTGTGCGTGTGTGTGTGTGTGTGTGTGTGTGTGTGTGTGTGTGTGTGTGTGTGTGTGTGTGTGTGTGTGTGTGTGTGTGTGTGTGTGTGTGTGTGTGTGTGTGTGTGTGTGTGTGTGTTCAGTTCCTTGAGCTCATAATTTGAAGTAGCTTTCGTTTGTTGATAGACGGTGGCAATGAAAAGTTCGGGGGTTGCGTCGAGAAAAGTGTGCGTGTTGCGCGCCACCAAACGGGGATGATCCTTCGCAAAGCGCCTGCACAAGAGTGTGCTGGTTTATGCCAATATTTTACGCGTTCGCCAAGAGTCGCGGTCGGAAAAGATCATAACAAGTTGGCCCGTGCCAGGGGTTACGCAAAGAATAAAAATGATAGAGTAACTGAAAACTGCCACGCGTTGTGCTCTCAAGCAGAATTTTATACATATACGTATAGTTGCGGTGACGTATAGTTCCGGTGCGGGTGCACGGTGACACCCGCGCTTCTGTCTCCAGCAGTGCTTGCATATTCAACGGCCTGCGTTCCGTTCTTATGCAAATCCTCTTCATCCCATTCTCATCAATCGTTTTGTAATTTTTTTTCCTCGTTTCAACTTAGGTTTCCTCATAACACCTGTATTTTTTTTCTTTACTTTTTAGGTTACATTTTTATTTTATTGCCTGTGACAGACAGCGCTAATGTGTCTTTTCAAATGTACTTCTGGACGAAGCGAAAGTTATACCTGCATGAAATATCGCATTGTCTAGGTAGCTGATTAATAAGATTCACTATTAAACTTTGGAATAATTCACTTTAGAGCACAGTGTTGTAACTGCGAAATCGAATCCCAGCAGTGCTGGGCATGTGTGCTCAGCATAAATAGTAAGATTAGGACTATACCCGGCTTTACCACGTGCTACGCAATGCATTGGCGTTCCAGTTCAAAGTTCTCAAAAAAAAAAAAAAAAAGCGTGCGTCAAGCAGTTTCGTACAACCTTAACTGGAACGCCGATGCATTTTTAGGAGATTATTGGGACAGGTTATCTCGAAATTAATGCTACCGTCTTGGATGTTCTGCTAAGCATGCCGGCACGACTTCACCAATGCTGGGCTTCAATTCTGCATTTACAATATATGCCCAACAGTGAATCATTAAAAAGATGATTAGCAAAGTGTTTTTTTTTTTTTTTGCCAACTTGACATTGCAATTTGTATCGCAAGTATAATGTGCGCTTCTTCCGTTAATCCAGCTTAGCAGGCCGAATCGCGCTCTCCAAGGAGTTGAAATGTCCGAGCTAACGAAGAATAAAAAGGAGAAAAGACGCCCGATGTGTGGTCTGGGTAAATATGTGCAATCGCATCCACTGCCCTGCCTCCTATCTCTTGCACTCTCCTCCAGCAACCTTACCCAAGAAAGTGACGACAATGAAAACAGAGAGCGCTTTCGGCCTCGCACATTGTCTAGTCGAGTTTGTATGTTGCTTTAATAGCTCAACTGCCGGCCAGCAAAAAAAAAAAAAAAAAAAAAACCAGAGAAAGCCGGAGTGTTGCAGCAATGCGAGGGATGTCAACTCATCCCCTGCCGGCGCAAATAAGGGAGAGTAGAGCCGAAAGCCGGGTGTCCTCCTCGCAAGCGGTCGTAAACAAGCCTATATACGCGTTGCCAGTGAGATAAATGTGGAAGGCAAGCCGGGGATTCTCAGGCTTTTCCCGTCCAGGCGAGCCTTTGTCGTGGGGTGAGAAAAGGCTCAGACAGACAGAAAGAAAGATTTATCTTCTTTATTTCTCTCTCTCTCTCTCTGATTTGCTTTCGTCTTCTCCAGCGTCGTTGTTCGGTCAGGAATTCAGCGGCGGCGCACCAGCATTGAATTAAAGACATATAATACATACGCCGCACCCAAAGAAAGCGTCGGTGACCCCAGCCATCTTGAGAGGGAAATGTGGTAAGCGAGCGCAGTGGCTGCACTCCCCTGTGCGAAGCGAGAAAAAAGGCGTCGGCATCGCTAAGTGCACAGCGGCCAAAGGACGAACGGCGCGTCGATGGAAAGAGATAAAACCACGTGCCCCCACGGCGAGGCGACGCGAAAGAGAGTTCACCGTATACGTGACCGATAGCTATGCGCTACAGTGCCGTGAGGACTGAGGGGAGGCAGTGGGGAACAAGAGGGGGGAGGAAGAGAGCTAAGGGAGCCGGCGGGATGTTGCGGAATTCGACGCGACAAAAGGAGTTGGGCAAGCTGTGGGCGGTGTAAAATATGAACCATCTGCGCAAACGACTCGAAAGACCTGCGGATAATTTCCCCGTTTCTTTTCGTAAGCCTGCCTCTTTTTAAAGTTGCAGTTCTGCTCTAAGTATTCCTTCTTTATTTATTTATTTTTTCTCGAGTAGAGTTTAGCACATCGTTGTGGGGCCAATGTCAGCTCTTTGTCTCCTCTCTTCTTAATTTGTGCACATACCCTACATGAAAGCGTCATATGGTGCAATGATGGCCGAAATACGCGCGCGTGATCCTGCGCGGATAAAAAATAATCAGCTTAATTACGCCTTTGAATTGATCTTGGAAACACAATACTGCATGACCATTACGTGTTTTGCTAGCCTCAACGTTAATATATTTGCGTATTTTTATATACGTATAGCCTCCGCTAAGAGCCAGAAAACTTTTGCGCGCTTCGCAAATCTTGCGCCACAGTTTTCTATCGATTCCAAGTCCATTCATGCGAGGAAGTTAAGAGAGCTCAACGAGAAGCGAGAAGGCAAATAACAGTCAATTTGGTACCTTGGAGAATAGAGGGCAGCTTGCTTTAAGAGAAAGCCCTAGCTCGGAGCCGACTCCGATCTCCCTATTAAAATGCATGAGAAGCGCAGAAATACTCTCATTAGAGAACTGCCGAACCGATATGAACGAGCTTTGGTGCACTTGGGGTAGAAAGCTTCATTAACTGAAATAAAATCAAGCAGAATGTTTACAAAGCCACAACTCTGCACCAAGAACATTATTATGTCTACATGATTATGTCTACATCATTATGTAGACTCTGTCCGTTAGGACCTCTAAAGCGAATAAATGCGACACATTAATTTACGGCTTAGGTGAAACTATTACATTTTTTAACGTATTTTTGCATAAGTATTGGACCCAGGTTAGAACACATACATAAGTACTAGAGGTGTTCGATTCGAATAAGAATATTCGAGAAAAACGAGCTTCGAATATCGAACCCAATATTCCCAATTTCTAAAAAAAAATGAAATAAGGAGACTTAGTAACAAAGGCTTGTTCGCAATATTTGATGCATGCAATACCGTTAACAATTGAGAACTTCTCAATTCAACTGAGAAGTTCGTAACTGAGAAACAAAGGAAAGTACAATCATATCTGGTGCTCTAGATAATGACAGCAGTGAAAAAAAAAATGGCTGTCACCAGACGCATGTAGTAAAGTGTAGTGCTCGTATAAGGAACTCAGGGCAACACTACAGCACCGTGCACTGTTTTAAAGGAATGCAAACATGTTGAGATTGGCCAAATATAAAATTACGAGACCGCAAAATTGTAGGCTGCCCAAGGCAAGACATCCTAACTCGACGGCTGGTGACAACTGTGCATAAGTGGCCTCGTCCACGTATTTGTTCAGGAACTGGATAATTTGCGCAACAACTGCGGTTCTTCTGCACCATAACTATTTTGACGAGTCTCCATTTGCATCAGTCTTTCTCCCTGTAGACTGCAATAACTGTCGTTCTTCCTTATGGTATTTGAACGAAAAGAATATTCGATAACTTCGAACAGCGAATTCTCGAGTCAATTATGGATCGAATAGCAAATGTTATTCGATTCGTATTCGAAATTTCAAATATTCGCACACCCCTAAGAAATACACAAGTGGACGAGAACCCTCCGCCACCCACTGCTCATTGAATTGCCTAGACAATCGGCATGGCTAAACCCTTCATATTAAGATAAGCAGGAATGTGTTCGCTATTATGGGTTTCTGTCTGCGAACGAGTGAACAGTGTCGGCGAGACATCGCAAAACGAAAGTCCAAATAGCTGCTATACGTCAGCCCTGACAAAAATGTGGGACTACCGTCGTTTAAGTAGCAAAGCTCGTGCTCATAGCCCAATGCAACTGAGCTTCTTCCTCGCAAACCTTAAAACTAAATTCTGGGATTTTAGGTGCCACAACCACGACCTTATTATGAGGCACGTCGTAGTGAGGAACTTCAGATGAATATTGGCCACCTGGGAAATATCACCCAGTGCGCGGTAAAAGAGCGTTTATTGCATTCTGTCCCCATCGGAATACGGCCGGGTTCGAACCCGCGACTACGTGCTTTCAGCAGTGGGTTTTCTTCGTTGATTCTTTTCTTTTCCCTTTTTTCAAGGTCAAACAGACATACGGATTGCTTTCATGCGTCGGAGTGGGTGAAGCAAACATTTCTGTGTGTACTACGTGTAGACGATGACTTTTATTAGGCCATCGCAAGTTAATGACGCAATAGGTTCATGTCCGGTGAGCCGGGCGCCTTTCATGGACGACGAGAACGGAAAATGGATTAGCGAAAGGAGGGGAAAACGCCTTTTCCGTTCCCGGGCATTTCACTGCAAAACAGGTGCAACGAAAGAAATGCAGCGAAAGACACCAGGACTTGGAGAAGCCTGGTGAGCTTGGGCCATTGACCTCTGCCCGGTCGTCAGTGAAACACCGGTTGGGCGGCGCGTGTGCTTTGTGCCAACCTTCTCCTCGGAGGCGGTGTGCTGCGCCGATACGAACCACCGGACTGGTTGATGCGAGTGATCTGGAGAAGACGGCGGGCATTTAAAAGAGACATCCTCAGTGTATGGCGTATGCTCTTCCAGAACGATGTAGTCTGCTCTGGCATGTAGCTCCTGCTACAAGAACGATGTACTGCGCTCCGTGGTCCGGCCAGTACGAGTATGCCTTTTCCTGTAAAAAAAGTTTGCCCCTTTTTTCTCCCTGTGTGAATAAACCCCTTTTTCTAAGCATCCAACCTCCCAACATCGTACTCGATCATCACTAAGTCGGCAACTCTCGTCGAGAAATCAAGGACGACGGCATGGGCCCGCTTAGCTAAAGGGGCTTTACGCTTAGGCCCTTTTGAGATGCACCGGCGGCGTAGGCTAGAGCGCGAGCCTCTGTGTGACGCCACACTCCGAGACCACGACACCCCCGAATCTTACAGTCATTAATCACTCCTGAGGTAACTTCGGTGACCGGCGGTATAAGATTGCGGAAATTGACTGCACGTTCTACTGGCCCTTTGACTGTATATCTATTTTTCAGGCCGTGCAGGTGTTACTTTACTTTTTAACAAGTACGGGTGTGGACTTTATTGACCCTTTTCGCGGTGATCCCGTGGGCGCTGCCATGTTTGATCACGTGGTGACGCGTCCATCGCTTGCCTCAATTGCCTCCGTTGCCTCCTTGTTTACAATGGAAGTGTATGACGCCGGCGCGGCTTAGAAAGCCTCTGTTTTGGGATATATCGTAGACGGTAGCTGGGTGGACGACACGAAGCTTTGGTCACAGCTTCAGAAAACATGTAAAATCGCTTTCGAAGCTCATTAAGCTTTGTCCTAACGGCGCGAGCAGTGTATAAGGTGCTTGTTCTAAAAGCGGGGCTAAATATGTATTCCAATGTATCCAAACATTCGGCTCATGAATTGAATCAGGATTTGTGTGTTTTGCTCTTTGTTCTTTATTTGGCAAATATTTTAAAGCAGCGGTTTGTCAGTTTTTGACTCAGTGAAGTTCCTCGGTGCAGCCACTGTCTGATTATTTTCTGCCGAATCGCTCGCTTGTGTGCTCCGTTGCGATAGATTTGTTCTTGCTGCGCGCAAGGCTTGGAACTTAGCTGTTTTATGCATTGTAATACCTTGTAACAAATATATATTACCGTTAGTAACTCGCTTACTCTTGTGAACCGTCACGAAACATTCAGCTTCGACCATTCGTGCGCCATCGGTGTAGTCCGTCATTTATTGTGCGTATATAGTGCGCATATATTCAAGTGTGCGCCCATTCACTTATTCTTGATACGTCGGCGATATAGGGCGTAAGTTTTCCTGCCATTTGGGACAGATGTGTATAGATAATGTGCGCGAAACTTACTATGACAGGAAGCGGCGCTAGTCCCACTCTCATTGTTTAACGAGTGGTACTCACTCTTGCCGACGTTCTGTTGCTGAAGCCCTTTCTTTGAAGATTAACGATAAAATGCTGGCGGATGATCAAATTTATGTATCCTCGAGGAAAGCCGTACATCACGAAGTGCGGGTAACACGTTCGGACAGTTCCAGCAGCGGTCCGCGAACTTGGCCACACAGATTCATTCCATTCCTTAACATGCCAGTCACTATTTTTGCAGCCAACTACTGCACACGTCTTCGATACACATGAATGAATCCACATGATTCAATCCAGCATGATTAGAGCACAGTGCGTTAGCGAAAACGCGGTTGCATTTCCGACAGCTGATCACACAGAAGCAAGGTAAAAGCGGTAATAGTTTCGTATTCGTGCGCGGTCGCTGAGGAGACGTATGGCGCGCCGCCGTAAGCGCCATCTCGTTTCTCTAAAAGAAACTGCTCCGCGAAAAGGGTCAATAGGCTATGAATAGACTAGGCGGTATGTGTTTAGCCTCTTCATCTCTGTTCTCATTGTTACCCATCTTGTTCCTCTTTCTTTCCCGTTCACCCAGCGCAGGGTAGCTGGTCAGGGGAATGTACCTCAGGCCGACTTCTCTGCTTTTCGTATCAATAAACGTTTTTTTTTTCTCTCTCTCTCTCTCTCTCTTGACTGTGCCCAGTACGTTCGCTGTGCTCAGGGTATCCAGTGAGACTCGGTTCATGACGCCACCTGCGTGTATGTTCTTTCGGGCGTTGATTCTAATATATGTAATCTCGTTCGGGACAACAGGCTCAAGAGGTACGTATATGGCTCGCCTGTGTAAGAGATACAGGTTGTCGTCAGGCGAGGTCTCGGGTATGAAGAGAATGGTACGTGCTGGAACACTGCTCTTTGCCATCCCCGTTGTCCTGGCACAGAAGAAGAGGAGCCCATGACGATTCTTCTCGTTCCTTTGTTTACCTCACCACACCTTCTTCCGAAGCTGAGTACAGCGGGGTGTCTTCGCTGCCAGTGTCGTTCATGGGGTGTTTGCGCTTCCTTCGGAGTGCCTGTCCCCGCGTGACGTCCGTTTCGTCCAGACGCCCAGCCGACTACACTTCCATCGCCGGATGAAAGGGAACGGCGCCTTCTAGTACAGCACGCAAGAATACTCTTAGAAGCAGAATGGAGATCCACACAGGAACCACTTCGTGTCCAGCATAAGCTACACATTAAATACCGACCAAAAGATACACAGAACAGTTTCGAGCTGACGCCATGACGTACTAAGAGCGTCGCGTGTCTCGAAACGGAGAATTTTTAGTCTCTTCGGTCAGCCGCGGGCTCTTTTTTACGCTGCGCACAGCTCTTTGAAGAAGCTTCGGCAGTGTTTGACATGCTTGCGTGCAGCGTAGAGAGGGTAGTGCTCCTAAAAATCGGCAAGTTTCCTTTCTTTCTTTCTTTCTTTCTTTCTTTCTTGTTTCAATATAAGCGCGTAGAACAAGCCAGACATGAGTTGTATAGACCCAGACATGAGTTGTATATAGTTTAATAGATGCGGCGCGGTGACTTTAATCAGACAGGAAGAGATGGAGAGTGAACAAGATAAAAAGTTATGTCAGGCTAACGTTGTTCTTTTTTTATCTAATATTATTCGTGATCCATAGACTAGTTTCGATAGTGTCTTGTTATTTCCTTACCTGTTTTCTTTTTCTTGGTGCTTTTGGGATAGCTAGATCTTTCAGTGGCTAAAATTTACATTTTTCACAGCTAATAAAGAAAAAAAACAAGGAAAAAATTAACGGACTAGTTGGCATCTTTTTTACTCAACTATTTTAAGCATGAAATGATTTTAGCTCCCGTTGTCGGCGCCTTTCAAGTGACCTTGAACCAAAAGCCAGAGCCGTTATCCGGGCACTCAAACGAGAACATTCGGCCAGCATCCCTGCGAGAACAAAACTAGATCATCCGGGCAACCAGTCAAAAGTTAATAAAATGCGGTCTCTGGCCCCCAACCCTTTGTACAGGACCGCATTACATACGCCAGTTACTGCCCATCTTTATCGTCCAATTTCTTGGAATAATCATGGCCATCAAAAGGTTGACTCTTCAGCAATCTAAGGTAACAATTATTACAGATGCTCTATCAGTCTGTACTCAACCAAACTCTACTATAAGCGGTCACGTCTGCTGCGTGTGTTTCGGCACTTATGCAGAACAGTTTGTCCGCAGTACGTTCCGTGTTGGTCGCCGGACACACTGGAGTCTTCCTAAATGAGACCGCTGATTCTTTCGAATTGTCGACACTCATTGGCCGGATTTTAAATGTTCTTCCTAAATTTCATTTTATCACGAGCGCTAGATTTAAACGCCTTTTATTTCTGACGTGCACGGAATCATCATCCCTAATTTCCTCCGATGATTTCAGAGATCTACAGTTTCCGTGGAACATGATGCCTTTCACGACAACACGAGGTGACATTATCGAAGATCCGCTGTAGAGCTCCACGTCTACATCTTTAGTTTCTAGATCTGATCTCTCTATTACTAACCTCTGTTCTTGGTGCAACAAACCTGAAACAATTTATCTTTATTTGTTTCTTGCCACCGCTTCTCCTTCCTCTGCAGAATGTCCCTCATATTCCCGACCAATTATCTAACTTTGACTTCATCGACATCATCCCTATTGTAATTTGGTGCACGTCAGTTGGGTGCCAGCCACATATATTGATTATATGGCAGCTCTCCATAAATGCATTCACGCGTCCGGAAGGTTAACGTTGCTGGAAGTTCCGATCGTCGTGCCTTATACTTTCTGTGTGAAGTATGTCCCAAAAAAAATTCTGTTCAATATGTCACCAAATGTTTTCTTTTTTTATTGTTTGCTTCTTTCATTTGTCCTAGTCGTGGGTGATTTTTAGCTCTTTCTGTGTGGCCAATCAACCACGTGGGCATGAGCTATGCTTTGAGGCCACAACAACAATAACTGGCTGAATCCGGCTAGCTACCAGGTTCAGATTAGCAGCACGTCGTTCTGACCTCAAAAAATCAGGCATAAACGACAGGGATGTCGCTGTTGATCTCCGTCAGTGAATCGATGTCCTTTCGCTCTCCCTTGTCAGCCTCCCCTTTCAACCTCCCTTCTCTATTTCCTGCAATGGTTCTTTACTTCCTGTCTACTGCAGGCACGGGCTTGGCTCTATTCTAGCCACGATCAAGCCCATTGTCCAGTAATGGCGCTACACGTCAAGGCTGGCATGGCCATCCTCTCGCCCTTCTCATTATTGTTCCCAGTCACAAACTTGCGGCACGAGAGAAGCGCGCTGTTCAGCGATGCACACGTGGCCTTTTTTTTTTTTTTCCAGCTCGTCGCAGCCCTTCGTCCGCCATGAAAAGAACCAAGTCCGCGTGTAACGCGACACACCACGCTTACTTACCATAACCGTATCCATCCACACTGATTTCGATAAAGGTTGGAGCGTTTCCAAAACAGGGCAGCCTATCAAACCTGCCGACGTCGCGAAAAGAGCCGAATCCGTGCGCTTACACACGAGATGTTCCGCCACGACAATGGCCTGCGGCATCCAGTTCTTACGTGCCGCACATACATACGCAGCAAAGCGCAAGCGTCATTTCAAATCAACCACTGCTCCGCAGCAGCAAACACTCGCGAAGCTATAGCGTTCACTGTTTTTTCCTGTACTCTCGTTCGGCAACTGGAAATTCGGTTCGAAGCTATAGTTCCTTCACAATAACGCCGGCCCTCTCGTCCTTTTTCCTTTGCACCGTTAGTTGTCCCCAACGAGGTATGCGTGCGAACAGTGCTGCGTCTCCACAGAGTTTCACTCAGGAACAAACCCAAACCGCGTTCAGGGAGCGGGACATGTAGCATTTTTCTCGATGAGTTCAAGCGAACGCACGACTCCTCCAGAACCGAGACATGAATGGAATTCAGATGAGCTGACGCACCCCTGGAGCGCGAAACTAACTAGTCCAAACAGGGATCGCGTCTGTGCTGACGGATCGGCGTTTTACTGTCCTTGTAAAGGCGATGACAATCGCCGGGGGGACCTCGAACTGAAACCGCAGTGCGCGCCCGCAGCGCATAGCGGGTGACGAGTGAGGTCGCGCGGTGCGAGTTTCTCTGTTCGCTCGATAGAGAAATACTTGTGCCAAGCTGTATGTATGGCAATATACATACAGATTGTACCAAGCTGTATGTATGTATGCCAAGCTGTATGAAAGGGGGGGCTTGCTGCATGGTTAGTATTGTGAGCGCTGAAGCGCTGGCATTGTCACCCGGGCCCCCAGGGCCACCCCCATCGGGATCCGCCAGTGCATCCAACGTGCACAATACATTTTTCCTGCCTATTCTCCTGAACGACTTGATCCCCAACATAAACTTCCAGAGCAAGAGAGAGAAACGAGAAGGGAAAGGTAGAGAGGTTAATCAAGGACGGGCCCGGTTGGCTACCCTACGCTTGGGGAGAGGGAAAGGAGAAGAATAGATAAGAAGGATCGAGAAAAAATATTAAAGAGTTAGTCATTCACAGATTCAGTCGCAGAGGAAGGTTCACTGTCACAAGCGCTCATATATAGTCCAGACGCCTTCAAGAAGTGCAGAAGAGCTTTTGTGGCCTTTCGCATGCAAGAATGCATAGGGCATGGTCCCAGGATCTTTTGCTCTGATAGCACTCTGCTATCTAATATGCTGAGTTGAGCTTGTAGGGTACGTTGTTGAGCGTCAAAGGATGGGCAAATGACACAGAGGGTGCTCTAGAGTCTCATCGCACCCGCACAAATTGCACGCCGCACTGATAGCCATTCCTATTCGGAATGAATAGGAATTTGTAACTGCGACGCCCAACCACACGCGACACAATAAAGTTGTTTCGCGACGGGAAACTCCAGGTAGCAGGCGAAGTCGCAAGTTAGGGTCGAGAGAGTTCAACGTAGGATAACCACCTTTGCTGCTCATTTTTCCCGCGAACAATACCGCAGTGGAATAAGTTTTCAAATGTGATGGCTACTTCTGAAGAATCGTTATTTACTTATTTAAATGGCCATCCGCGTTCTCTTGCAGCACCATACTAACCACTCGACATTTTTCAGCTGCCTACCACTTGTGCCATATTGCCGTCTCTTGTACAAATTTTCTCTTATCGTGATGACACACGAGTTTCATTTTACATCACAGATTATAATTGTGAAATCTTTTCTTTTTTACGCTGTGTTTACCTGTGCTTACGCTGTGCATTTTTGCGCAAGAGTGAACGTGTAAAGTTTGTTTGCTTTTCTGTCCTTATTGGTTGACAGCGTTATGCGCTCTATGTGCGCCTCTAGATGAGGCGGTTATGCGAGTAAATGGTTATGCGAGTAAAGCCCCATGCCATGTCATGTTTACCTGCTTTATTGTTTTATATCTGTAACACCCCCCCCCCCTTTATTTGTTCTGTAATGCCGATATGCGGTGTGGGTATTGATAAATAAATAAATAAAAATAAATAAATAAATAAATAAATTACGGCACCCGACGCAACCTCCGCTCGCTGCCCCCTGCGCCATTTGGTTCTGCCAAAGACTGGTTCAGATGATTAAACAGAGGAATTTGAGACAAAATCAAAATTTTAACGACCAAGCTTCATACTAGTGATTTATATATATATTAATTATTGACTTTATGGGGAATGTTGTAAGTTCGGAACTGGAGTCAGTCACTATTCAAAGCAACCCCTTCTGATAAAAGCTTTGTGGCTGGCACCAGTATTGAGATACACGGACTCGAAATATGACCCCGAATTCGTTGCTGTTCCAGTTAACAGTTTTCAGTACTGCATTTCGTTTTTTTTTTTTTTTCCACAGTGCAGAATCATTACCTGGAACATGGGACAATGCGCATTTCTCTGCGGATTTTGAATCGGTAGTTGCCGAAATTGGTGCTAAGCAGATTTTTTTTTCTATCGGAAGGTTATGCTTTGCGTAATGGCTCACATAATTTCTGTAATTACAAAATGCCCCCTAAAGCACCAAGAAGTTAATTATAGAAAGTTTCAATATGTATTGGCGTAGGAGATTATCGCGCAAATTCTGGCGTCTGCCGCTGCTATGAAACGTGGTCAACAACAACAACAAAAATTATTTTGTCGCGAATCACCTATCTTCAATAATATGTGACGGAAGTTAATTTGGGCGTTGAAAAAGAAAGATAAAAAAGAAACAAGCGGTCTGAACAGCTGACCTCCCTGCCGCTTCCTGGTCGCGAAGCCATCTTCATCTATATATGGGCATCGACATCGCGAAACGCGAAGATGATCGCGCGACAGTGGCGAAAAAAAAGACGAGCCGTGTCGCCACACGCGCTGCCTTATCAGCGGCGCGTAATACGACAAGCTGGCTGACGGAGAGAAGCGCCGCAACGCTGGCGCGTTTCATCAGTCACGCACCGCAGCCCCCGGCGCGCCAAGGAGTGCGCGGCCATGAATATGCATGGTGCGCACATGCTTCGCAGCTGGCCTCGCTACACGGTACCTGCAGCCTCGCTGCCGGCTTCTTGCGCGGCACGTATGTGTCTTCACGGAGACGAGAGGCGTCGGCCGGCCGCCATCCGAGCCGAACGCGCGTGCGCAGACCTCGTGCACACGGGCACATCATCGCGTCCGGGAAGAACTAACTAATCGCGCCGACGTAGATCGATCAGTGTCACGCAGGAGTAAGCTCAGGAGTGACGCCTGGATCAGTTATACGTGTGTATCACCTGGTAGTGTATAATGTTTGATTGCTGGGTAAGTTGGGTGGCGGGGTTCAAATATTCATGGTGTGGATGGTATAGTGTGGGAAATTAAAAAAAAAATTCACCGACGATTACGATACTCCCTAATGCGAAATTTGAGCGCAGCTCTATACACGTGTTTTCATTTCGCGATATATTAGCTGGCGCGGACAATCTGTCTCGTGCGGTACGTTGCAAACGGAGCGCAGTGTGGAGCGACTGCCTCGCTAATTGGGAGATCGCGAGAGGCAGTGCGTGGGTGTCGCGTGGGCTCGACTCGCACCGCAGACAGATCTGCGCTCATGCAACGCTTTGTTTAGACGCACTCGCCGCATGCCTTATCGATGGCGTCATCGGTGAAATCACGACGCGCGCTTCTCCGGCGCATTCTCGTAGCGCTCGTCGCCGCAGAACACGTCTTCCGCGGCATTTTGCACGGCGCTCCGCTTTCCTCCTCATGCTTCCGCTGCACCCTCCTCCTCCGCATTTCTCCTCGCTCTCGCCGTCTTTCATCTCCCGCTCCGCGTTCATCTTTCGCTGTGCTCGTTCGCTCGGTTACGCCGAGGTAGGACGAGGGACGCCGACACTCAACGCAGGAACGGGCACCTAAGAGCTGCGCTCTAAAACAGACAAGTAATGCGGACATTTCTCAATCCTTCGTTTTTTTTTTTTTTTTCGCGCTTCATTTACACCATGACTAACAGGGGTTCGTGCTTTTTTTGTTTCCTTTCGCACTTACGCGCAGTAAAGAAAACAGTTTGCTATAAGTTGAGGTGTTCGAAAAGCGAATTTTCTGAATCGAATCGAATAAGAATATCCGAGAAAGATGACTTTATAATACCGAATATTTCTAATTAAAGAAAAGTGAAATGAAATGTTTTGTGTAGTCTCTTTGATAACAAAAGACTTGTTTACGTTATTGCATACATGTAATGACGTTAACAACTGAATCTCAGGTCGTCTGAAAAGCTTGTCAATGCGAAATATAGGAAAATACGGCCATATCTGATGCATCATGCCAATGACATTATTGAAAAAAGAAGAAAAGGGAACACCACGTGCTCAGATGCATAATACTAGTTAAAAACTGTTATTTCTATTATTTCGGTTTCACTGTTTCACTGTTATTTCTGTTTATGTAAGTATTGTTTGTATTGTTTTTTTTTTCCTTTCATACTATGAAATACACATTTTTACATGATGTTCGATATGTGCGCGAGCAATATGCGTGATAACATTTGGCTGATGTTTTGTACGCTAACGCGTCTTTTTCATTTGTAACCCTGTTTTGCGACGATGATTTCTGCTCATTTTTGTGGTCCTCGAGTTTCGGAATTCACGCGTAAAACTGTCTTGCAGTGATGCCCCCCTTACCCAGTGCTCCTCATGGAGCCTGTAAGGTATTTTGAAATAAATAAATAAAAATAATAATTAAATTCTGGGATTTTACGCACCAAAACAACTGATCTGATTACGCGGCACGCCGCTAAAGTACCACAAGTGTTAACATGCACCCAATGCACGGTACGTGAACCTTTGGATTTCGCCCCCATCGAGATGCGGCCGCCGCGCGGCTATAGGACTCGAACGCGTGACCTCGTGCTTAGCAGCGCAACGCCATTGCCACTAAGCCACCACGGCAGACTACATATAGTAGAGTGTAGTGCTTTGCTTTGCCTAAATCATGACAGAAAATTCGTAGGCTGCCGATAAGGCGAGACATGCTTACTTAGCGGCAGATAACTATTGCGCACCAGTGAACTTCTCCGAGTGGTTCGTTCTCCCGGGAGGATGAGGATGCTGTAGGCTGTTGGCGGATCTAGCCTTGCATGGCATGCCGGCAATTGCTCCGCCCGAGCGCCAACTTTCAGAACAGTTCGTCACTGTTCGGAAGCGCAGCACGAGACGGCCGACCGAGACGACGCGCGCAGCGAAGCGGGACAGGACACAAGTCCGCAGCCCGCGATCCACCCCGCGCACGGTGCCCCGCCGGGCTGTCCACCAACCCGACACGACGTCCTGAAATGAACCTGGTAATCGTTGGCTAAGTCTACATCCCTTAAAATCTTCAGGAGGAATCGGGACACCTCACTCCTGAGTCCTGAGTGTCCGAGGCCTACGAGGAAACACCCTACAGAGCGCAACATTTTGTTTGACACACCCCAGCGTCTAGGCTAACCCCGTGCTCGCGTGCACGACATGATGTTTCGCCCAGGAACTAGATCATCCGCGCAAAAACCGCGGTTCTCCTGCAGC
The DNA here is from genome assembly GCF_013339745.2 of Dermacentor silvarum. Classification (NCBI taxonomy): domain Eukaryota; kingdom Metazoa; phylum Arthropoda; class Arachnida; order Ixodida; family Ixodidae; genus Dermacentor; species Dermacentor silvarum. The sequence goes on from NC_051154.1 coordinate 143,604,839, forward strand.
AAAGTAATTCAGGACAGTCTCCACTTGCATCAGTCTCTGTGTATAGACTTGAAAAAATGTTGTTGCTCCTTATAGCCTTCGAACGAAAACGAATATTCGACGAATTCGAATAGAGAACTCTCGAGTCAAATACAAATCGAATAGCAGAGACTATTCGATCCCTATTCGAAACTTCGAATATTTGCACCGCCCTAGCAATGGGGCAAAAACGAATCACGATGATCGCGGAGCAATGAGAACATCTGAAATCCGCCTTGTGCTTGCAGGTATACGTGACTGTCGTTGACCGCGTTTCTTGTTTATCGATGTAAAAGCAACGCTATATAGTCTTTAGCACTTCCGAGCAGTTTGACGTCCTATCAGCAATCGAAAAGGACATGAGGTGTGTGTGTGTGTGTGTGTGTGTGGGGGGGGGGGGGGGGGGGGGGCGATGGAGATAATCTGAAAAGCTATAACTTGGCGGTGGTGGATGGCGACGGAACGGCGGCCTTACCGGGCCGTGGCGCGGGCAAGGACAGAATGCACAATTTGGTAGATTCAGTGACAAGGAATAGAGTACGGCAGTAGGAACCGAAAAAGTCGCTGCAGGTCACGTTGATGGTGAAGACATGAAGATAGCCTATACCGTTCGCCCGTCCTTCCTTTTACGAGAAACCCCTCCGATATTTCCGAGAACAAGAGCGATACATGTGACCTCTACCGTGAGCGTTCTTGACGGAAAGAAATCATCTCGGAGTCTGATAGTTTGTTAAGGCGTTCTCCCCGTGCTTTTAACGTGTCTAACTCTAAGATATTTTTTTTATGTATCACTCACTGTAGCTCTGCAAAAGAACCAATGCAGCGTAGATACACGGGACAACCAGAAAATTCTAGCTTTCAGACTTTGGATAAATCAGTCTGCTAATCCACTTCCACAGGAACGTTAGATACTACACGGCTGAGCTCAATAGCTCTTATTTTTTTATCAAAACAAATACAATGAATGTGCCATCATGTATCTATAGCGATGGCTACACTTTCTCGCTTAATATTAGGAGGGGGAGGGGGGGGAGCTATACACAAGCAGAAATTAACATCTTCCATGCGAAGTTGTTACGACTTTTTGATCACGGAAAATTTTTTTTTAACATGCCGAGGCACAATATTAAACGTCGTCTCAAATTGTTGAAGCGGCAGCATTGTGCACTGACGGCGGAAGACCTCAAATATACTTCATACAACGAACGTATGCGTACACACGGTATAATCAATTAACAAATCCAGGCCGCGGCTGCCGCCTTTCGATGGGGGCGAAATGCAAAAAACGCCCGTGTACCGTGCATACGCTGCACGGTAAAGAACCCCAGGTGGTCAAAATTAATCCGGAGTCCTCGACTACGGCGAGCCTCATAATCACATCGTGGTTTCGGCACTAAAACCCCAGAATTTTTTTTTCCACTCTCTGTATATTGAGTTACTAACTCTAAAGAAGTACCCGCAACGATTGGCTGAACGGCGATACCGGAGATTAAAGAACTGCGCGTGCTTGAGCTTGACATTCAACAGTCCGGCACGGGCCATTTCTGACTTGGAAAGGTATGCAGGACGTCGAGCAATAACTGTGCACTTGGTGCGCAGGGTTGCTCCGAGGAGTGGCAGCACGCGCGCCGATGTGGCTCGTCACCTTGCCCGCTAAGCAATCACATCTTCGGAGTCTTCGGGCTGAAGCAGCCCTGAGACCATCCTTCACCTTAGGACCGATAAATGACGACCAAGGAACGTGTCCCAAGTGCCCGGCACCTGAAGCTGCTGCAGGTGTTGGAAACTTGCGTTATTTAGGCGCTATAGGACGCAGTCCATCAGGTTCAAGAGGAATAAATCGGATGCACCAGAGATGTACTCTATTGGGTGACAGGCAAATTCACAGAAAACATTCTTGCTTATCATGCAAGATGCCAGAGCGACAAGATTATCTTTTTTGCCTCATTATGTGTTAAATCCTTAGAACGAATAAAATTCAACAAAGGGCTTTGAGTAGTATTAGTAACACAATATATTCATAGAAAAGAGAACGAGCCATGACCGCTTTTACCTGACAAATAGTGGAAAGTTACGCATGAAAATATACTGCGCACTAATGTCAGTGTCAGTAGCCCTAATAACGTACCAATCCTTTAAATATAGAAACAGAGCAGGGACGAGGCAAACAATCCCCCCCCCCCCCGACTAACGTTGATGTCCAACTCTTATGCAGGACCTTCATAACCATAGGCATTAAGTGCTAGCCTCTCGTCCTGCGAAAACAATACTGCACTAAGGCACCTACGTCGAACGCTAATTAAGCATGCGCATGACCAGTGTTGTCGCAATAAAAAAAAAAAACGACGATTCTTTGTGCGAGTACGCCACCTGACGCGAACTCGGGTTTCGAAATAAAGTTCGCTATAAAGTGCATTACTCAACCAAGCTATTGCAGGAACGGTAGTACAGTAATGCAAGCGAAGGGTTGAGAACGTCGTGAGATGCAGCTGCGGTGATGAAACATTTAATGACCTCAAACGAAAGGACCTCGCTCCAGGAGAGTTTCGTCCACGACGACGGCCGTGTCCCCCTTACCCCCCCCGTCTGGGCATGTGTGCTTCGCCCATTAATTAGCCCCCGACCTGCAACTATTCGGTCTGCGACCTGCCCAGCGTGTAAGCGGAATCTCAGACAGGTCATTAGAAAACTGCTGCGTCTGGAAGCGCTCGTTCATGAGATCGGCATGCAGCGCCGTAAGGACGCACTCAGTACGCCGCTGCGTCCACAGCTATACGGCAACGCTCCCTCGGGTGAGAGGCGTACTTGCGGTGGCCCACTTTGGACCCACTCCTCTTTGAAGTTTTCCTACAGTTTCAATAAAAGTTGTTTCTCTCTCTCTCTCTCTCTCCATCCCCGACGCACACAAAGGAAAGGCTTGTGACCTTGACTGACATCTCCAATTTTCATTGAAGTCTAGACTCTAAGGGCCTGTACACGCTCGAGCCGCTCATCGCCGCAAGCCGCACCGCATGCTGGCGGTTCAGTGGCGGCGGACGGTTGACCTTGAAGCAACCGGGCACAAAATTCGATTCACGCTGGGAATTCGTAAATTTTCGTAAATTCGTAAATTGCAATATGTGTCGTAAAGTAATTAACTAAGAAGTTCATTAGTCAATTTTTGTTACTTGAATATGTGCTTCGATTTTTTGTGCTACTAATGTCCACCTCATCGAATAACCCAGCTCAACGATAAGAATTATGCAACCTGCCACAGGCGATTTTTTAAAATTCCGTAACACTTTAAAATTAACACCCTGTATATTAACATACTCTTATACAGATGGTTCTATTATCGCGGAATACAGCTGTGTAGATCGACAAGTCACTTCTCTTCATCACCGAGCATGTGAGTGAATATTCAACTACGGCTTGTTGATTTACTTACGGTTTTTTTTAGTAGGTAGTATTTTAGTAGGTAGTAGGTACTATTGTATCTGTCATGCAATAAGCACATAATATTACTCTATTGTAAGCGCTCCTACATTGACGCCCGTCGTTATCGTTATCTTCCTGCAGTTACTGATGACTCACAATATAGGACGAGGACATGCCCTGCATTCACGTGGAACGTGGTGTAAACGTAGCCAAAATTCTGGAGCATATGCGGCACATTAAAAACGCTGTCCCGTAACTTACGCCAACGGGGAACCATGGTCGACAACTTAGAGGAGCATGCGCAGTGTAAAACGCAGCGAGCTATCCTTTAAGGATGTACTTGTGTACGGCGATTCGAGCCACGAGCGAATAAGAACGCGCTCTTGTTTTCGGTCGTGCTAGACAATGCAGCCGCCGCTCTTCCCGAAAAGGACGTCACGCCAAGTCGCTCGCCGTCCGTCGTCCTAGATTTGAATTCCGAATCGATCAGGTGTGAGCTATAAACTCTCGCAGGACTGCATGTCTGCCATTGCTTTATTAAGCGTGGCCCAAAATTTGGGTCATAAAACTAACCCTGCAACCGAGAAGCAAGAAATCGTTCTCGCAGCACTTCCATCGTGCACTTGTACACTCTTGCCCTTGTCCACAAATCAAGCAGAACTAAAGTTCAGTGCGCGAGCGCGCGCACATCTTCTCGGGCAAACACAAGTACGACATATTGTAGCATGGCGGCGGCGGCGAAAGGAACAGGAGTCACTCGAGACGTCGTCGCCATATACACAGGAGCGAATTGCGAGGCGCAGGCTCCCGAAGAAACGAGTCATATTCGGACAGCACCTGCATCGAGAGGTCATACCGCAGTATGATAGTGTTTTTTGTTCTTTTATGCAAGGGCCTTTCTGTGGTTAATACTGTTACGACCCAGCGCTTCCAAGCTTGGGGTATGTCTGAGCGCGAGCTGTCTCCGCGCGTTGGCAGCAGTTCAACAAGTACTTGTCTCGACTCTTGTCATGTACGCAACGAAAACGTACAAGTTTGGAGGAATAACGGTGCCAAAACGTGCGCGTGTGTATGCTGAGACGTCTGACTTTTTGAGACGTTGGCTCTTGAGGAGGACACGTCTTACCACCTGCTCATTGTAAAGCTCATGACGCATCCATTTTTAGTTTATGCACACGCTTCGCGAAAGCGGAAACACAGCTGCAGAATCCCAGTTCACGGCTGGCCACGCGATGTAATAAGAACGCTGTTTATAAAAGCATGGGCGAGCGCCTCAGCTTAGAAAGCGCAAAATGGTGCATAATGAAAGTCGCTGATCCTATTTCCACGAGAAAACTGACACGTCGCGGTCCCATTTGTATAAAACATCGGTGTCTCTCTCTCCTTTTGCTATGTTTATTTAATGCGCGCAGACTATCGTGAATAAAGACATGGCAGCAACGCAGTCTTCGCGACGCCGGCTGTTGCTATATAGTACGCATCGTTCATGGTTATACAAGTATTAATTAATTTTATTCGAAAACAAATCGCAAGGGTAAGCATATATTATGGTTTTGCTTGTGTGTAGTTTGTGTGTATCGTTTAATTCCGTTCTGAAACAACGTACGTAAGCCGCATTAACCCAATAGCGTGCACAGCATGAAGACGACGCTATTTCTTTGCGTACTATCGACCAAAACAGTTTACCGACCACGGGATCTCAGGAAACGCGAAATATCCGAGCAGCCTTTAAAAGTGGCCAGTAAAACCGTACATCACAATGTTGTTCGCATATACCAGTAGACGCTGGAAATGGGAACACCAGGCTGCGTTTTGAGGCTGCGGAGATATTCAGCTTTCTGTCAGATGCCTTGGTCCGTAAACTTTTTTGGTCGATAGTACGTAATGAACGAGCAGAAGGGGAACCGAGAGGCTCGATTTTTGTTAGTCACAACCCTGTGAAGCCAACATATAATGAAGCTAAGGAAGGCAAACGGCAAATTACGTGTTCTTTTAATTGAAGTGTACAAATGATAAGCCAACACAACGGCGGCGAGTTGTTTTTTAACTGTTAGCTACATATGGTTTACGTACGTAAGGCGTTTACGCTTGATTGCAAACGTTATTTAAAATCTGTCTCAAGAGACTGCATGAAGTTACTATCTATCAGAAAGTCACGAAGAGCTACATCTGGCAGGGGTCCTTGTTTGTCTGGGCCCGAGGGACCAAGGACCTCGCCCACAGATAAAGGAGGTACGATTGAGGACGTTAGAAAACCACTCATCGTCATATGGTAAATACATCAACCATGGCTTATCACACGTCGTGAAACGCATAATGGCGAGATTGGCTTTTAACGGCAAAAGGTGACAAAGCAGAATGTGGCATCAATATATATATATATATATATATATATATATATATATATATATTATGTAAAGCCCGCGGAAATTGAACCGAAGTTTTCTTGAGTTAAGGTTTTGACTACTCTGCCTCGGTACCGACATATTTCGTCCTGGAAAGAGAAATATAACGCTAGTTGCAACCAAAAATCCTGTTCGCAGACAAAAAAAAATAAGAAAAGAAAGAAGTATAGAATGTCCGACTACCCAGTCTCAATACGTCAAGCAAAAATACAAAGAAAAATCAGAGAATACAAATGGCGAGAAGCAAAAGTAAGGGGAGGAAATTTCGGGGGCTATGGCCGGCGCGGCGACTGGCACATCGGCGGAAGTTGCAGCCTTATGTTGCCCTTTCTGTTTTTCTCTCCCCCTCTTTCTTCTTTTTCATTGATTCCGCTAACGCGGCAATTTAAATTCGCTCAATATTTCGTGATTATGTTGGATCTCTACTGATAAAAGCTTGCAACGAGCCGTAATACTATCGGTCGTTCGTGCTATACAGTATATCACGTCCAGTAATACCAAATGTAGTAAGCACGCACACTTGTACATGAAAAAAATATAGCCAAAGCGTTGTCGCGTTATCTCTGCTTTGTGCGATTTCGAGAGCATAATACTATGTCTTCACCCATTCAGTAGACGCCACGGGATGTCCTTCCATTCGAACATTTTCCCTCAGAAATTTGCACACATCGCGCACATTCCTGTGGTGAGTCCGATGAGAGGCTAGCGATAAGCTTTTCGGAATATATTTGCATTCAGTTCAGTCTTCCTCCGCAGGTTTTTTATAGCACAAGGCCTCGATGCTCGGGAGCCATGCCGACACACGGGCTGTGCTCTAAGCCCTTGCATTTCATCACCAGGATCGCCGACAAACGAACAGTAGCGTTTATCGTAACTAATCGTAACTTATAGCAATCGTAACGTTTATTGTTTATCGCACCATGTAATATAAAAACCGAGCGGCGAAATTTACGCTAAGATTCCGAACCAGTGTTGCTGAAAACCTGAAAATCAGAAAACGCTTAAGTCGAGCTCGATTCAAGAACAGCTAAAAAAATCAATGAATTCCGGCTACGATAAGACAAATATAGTCAATATGTACATTTCCTTGCGCACGCATAGCAAACCAATGAAGAAATGACAGTGAAATGAAACCTATATACTTCTCATAGAACAAAATACAGTAAACGGTGCACATAATAAATATTTAAAAGCGTTCTTTTTTGCGTGACAACGAACTGACGCAGGTACATTACCCCATGTTTCATACTGTGATTTGATCTGTTGCGAAATTGGCCAATACTTGGCAATACTCCACAAAATCGGATAGGTGCATTCGGATGTGTACAACTGTAAAATGCCTTCTATATAGCGCCAGTCAAACTATTCACGGCAGCTTTTAGCCCAGGAGAACGTTTTTATAGTGTATATATACTAGAAACCAAATTGATTGACTGATTGACTGATTGATTGATTGATGTCTCTGAACAGTCCGTTATCCTTTAAAAGCGCATTTTTGCCGCTAAGCAGGCCTAAAATTTGCCAGACCTACAGACTAACATGTGCTAAATGCTAACACCTGGTTGCAGTGCGCAGACGCCACCGAATTGATGGTCAAATAATTGTAATCGGCCGCTCGCTGCCACTAAAGTCCCTGGGTATGCTTGCTTTCTTTTAAAAAAGGAAAGGCTCAGTCAAGTGTCGACGCTAAAGAAGACAAGGCCGACGTGCATATTAGTTCGAATGATTTGATGATTAAATGTTGATTACATCTCTCTATTCGGCCTCTTTTTTATGTTATTATTCACTCATTTCGTATCCTAAGCGTATCGTATTTTTCGCGCAATTACGTCGACCTTGTCTTCTTTAGCGTCGCCGATCCTTTCTTTTTTTTTTTTCAAAGTGGTTACAAGATAGCCAGATGCGCCGAAACCGTGTGAAGTCAGCAAAGAAGACCTTGCCTTGAGAAGGCCTATATAGAGACTTTAACGGCCACAAACATCGCGCCTCAGGCAATGATGCGAAGACAAGAAGCATGGCTCGGTCTGCGCCCTGCAGCATTCGTTGCTGTTCTGAAATGTCCAGGAAACTCCGCGACAGCACACACTAATCTGATAGCAAGAAAGACTACATTAATTTTTGTTACTATATGCAGAAATACCCTGACAAGAAATTGAAGAGCACCTTGAATAACGACCACAGTTAATCGCCGAGGTCGCTTAGTGGCTGTGGCGTTGAGTTGGTGGGCTGGAGATCACGGATTCGATACCGGCCGAGGCGGCCTTACTGTGATGAGGGCGAAAACCAAAAACGCTCGCGTACTTAGATTTAGGTGCCCGTTAAAGAACTCCAGGTGGTCAAAGTTAATCCGCGTCCCCCCGTCTGCGTGCCTCATAATCAGACCATGGTTTTGGCACGTAAGACACCAGAATGTTTCTTTTTTTATTGGAAGATGATAGTTTAAGGCAGTGCGTATACAGTCGTGAGCAACATGAGTGGGAACACCGAAACAATTACTCGTAATGTGTGAATTCAAATGTGAAATTTTACGATGCAGCAGGTAGCTCTCCTTCTGACGTTCAGTGGCACTGTGCACTTTTGCGCTGGAAATGTCTGTTTAGCCCTTGCAACGTTTTGAAAGCAATTGATTTTTTCCCTTTCATATTGCTTGAGAGGATACATGAATCTGGGTGCCGCAGTATGGCTCTCACGTAATGGTTCAGTCATAGCGCCTAGAGCATAGCTCTTCTAGGCACTGTAGTTGGGCCTACGTGCTGACTTCCAGACACCTCTACACGGTCTACGCTCTGCTCACGCGCGTCTAAACTATAAAACTGCTTACTGCAAGTGATAATGGCGTGCAAAGCAATTTTCTGTTCTATGCAATCGCTGCGCACTTTTTCCTCTTTTTTTCCATCTGCGGCGAAAATATTCAAATATTTTTTTCTGTACTTCTTT
>NC_051154.1:144570430-144650429 GCF_013339745.2 Dermacentor silvarum
AAAAAAAGAAGAAAAGAAAATGAAATAGGCATGCCAAATTTGTAATTGAGAATACAGTTTTAACCGAGAGGGTCGTGAAAGCAAATGTACCAGAGAGCGGAGATGGTGATCCGACACGCCGCTGCAAGCATACTTGCATACATGCTACAAGCATACGTGCTGTGATGCAAGAAACCTGACAAGGTCTAGGTCACGTTTCCGCGTGCCACCCAAGCAACTGTTGCCTTATTTCTCTCTGATGCAAGAAACCTTGTCATTTTTCTTCACTATGCGTTGGAGCTCTGTACCGTCATAATGTTGCAAATAAAGACTCATTCTATTTGTGCGAGAATATAAAATATCTTGATTCCTGCATAGTCACATCAGCATATAGCATTGTACCCTTGCTAAAAAGAGTGCATCTCTAAAACTTTTGTTATTTTGTATTTTGGATGCAACTGCATCATTGTAGAGCAGAATGTGCAGTCATAGAATGCATTGTCATTGTCAGCATAATTAGTGAACCAGACTCCCGCTCCCTCCCAATGAGGGTAAGCTTTACGCAAAAAATTATCCATGCAAAAAAGCCAATATATGCTGATCTAGACAAAGCTTTCCACTGAAGAAAAAAAAAAGGAAGTTTTTGTTGAAAATAAAACCTGGAAAAAAAATCCACCGAATATTGTGACAATAAAAATAAAAAATACTGAATCCTAACTAACTACGGATGGTATGTTGCATAACTAAGCTAACCCACCTGTGACACAGTGACAACGGCAGAGCAAGTGGCATCTTCTGACAGGTCTGATGACAGCAGCACATCCTGTCCCATGGGGTCCTCGCCACTGTTGGCAGCTTGCTCTTCAAGGGCAATCTGGGAGGCTCCTTCCAATGAGCTTGAAAGTGTCAGAAGATCTGCCTCACTCAAGATGACACGCGCATTTCGTGGAAGGGATTGCCGCACTGCTGTCAGCTGCAACACACAAAGTTCATGTAACAAATGTTTTCCAGATGTTCTAGCAAAAGCAAGTAAAATGCTTCTATTTAAAGGACCACTACACCATGTTTTATCAAATGCTTCGTTCTTAGCTGAAATTGCCAGGGCACTGCACAAGATATGCTCTGCTGCAAGAATTTTACGAGAATATATAGTAATAGCCAAGCTTGAGGCATCTGAAAATTTTGCTTTAAAGGGGTACTGACAAAAATTATGTGTCCCGCATTTCCTGCTTTATCAGATAGCTGTTAATCCCGTAACTATAACGTCATGCCAGAATTCCTTGAACATGCAAACAATCATCAATTACATCCTCTTTCAAGGTGGCCATATCAAAATGCGTGTCATATGGTGTACAACTTTTTCGCGCAGGTTTTGTTTATAAGTAATCTCTGTGCGCCAGGAAAATCAGAGGTAATGGTCACAAACCGCTAACACATGCACCATTCAGCCTGTTCCAGTGGTCGCAAGCCACACAATGACTCTGTCTCGCCGAAAGCTGGACACACGCTGCATAGACCATTCCCTTCCACTCTGCGCTTTTCTGCATTCCACACGTGATAATAAGCTTGGCTCGCTGATGTCGCTTCTGTTGGAATGTGCAGCACCCTTCGTCCTTCTCACCTTCTCTCCCGTATGAAGCTTCCACCAAGGCAATTACAATGAGCTTTCGACTACTGCACAAACTTGCGCATCAGTGATACCCACGTGACCCCTACATCTCCCAATTTTCGTGATGTACAGAAGCTGCTCTTGTAAACAAACCATACGGCAAGAAATCTGGCAAGTTTTTGAATTTGTCAGATTAAAAGATCTTATAATTCATGATTTGTTGCACATTCCAGGAATTGGGGAGTCATACCATGATTACGAGTAGGTGGCTATCTAAAAAAGCAAAAAAGAAGCAAGACAAATATTTTGTGTCAATTCTCCTTTAAGCTTTTCCCCATGCCGTGTCATTATCAGGAGGGGGGAAGGGCGGGCGATTCTTTAGATTCAAGTAAATTTGGTAACACTGCTGCTGAATATTACAATTTAAGCAAGATGATAAGATAGTTGCACTTTGTAATAATTTACCACATTTTTCTTTTCACATGCCACACACAGTTCTGCGCACCTTAGGCAGCTTTAATTCTGCCTACAGTGATATACAGTAAACCGCCAAAATAGCCAATAGATCACCACATGCAACATGCATATGTTGTAGATTCCCACAAATAAGCCGCTGACATTTTCTTCTACTTTCCTTAATTTTATATCCAATTTGGACATAAGCACAAATTGGTATGTCTCCCTGCAATTAAAGCACTTTAATTTCCCTATGCCTTCCTTTCTTACAAAATCTGTTGGCCCCTTTTGGACTTACTCGCCCCCTCTTCTCCTATTTTTTTTTTTTCATGCATACCATAAACACATAGACTTGCAATACCTTACAAAAGAATGCCACACACATGTTGGCTTGAAATCTGCGAACATGCTAGTCACAAGGTTCATACACCATGCCTCAACATTAGTTGAATGCTGAAAGTGCCCACCGTTTCAGAAGCAGCCGCCAACCGGTCAACGGTGCCCATGGTGGCTGAGGTGCTATCTGGGGGCCGATGCCACAGGCTAGTTGGCAGCTTGCCTGCGCACGGCTCCTTCTTGTGCGCAAAGTAGGCAGCAAGCATGGTGAACTTCCTTTTGCACTTGCCACACTGGAATGTGTCTTCTTCTCCTTCTTCTTCGCTCTCTTCATCAGCAGTCGGAACCACTTCCACTGTAGACAAGCAAGCACCAGACACTATTCCTTTTGCTTCCTGTCAGACTCTCACAACATTTACGCAATGCAGAAATGATTCACACAAAGAATTATACAGATGTAACGCACATTGTAACTTATGTGAAGTGAAGCTTTAGTGAAGTGGATAATGAAATGACAAATTTGCCCTTTTCATTCCTGCGTTTTTGGCATAAAGGAAACTGGCATGCGTGTGCTCTGGCGTAATGTGACAAATCTTATATAGGCTTTTATTTCTTCGTTTTTTATTTATTCTAAATGTACCGGCCACTTCTTGGCCAGTCTCTCATTGTGGGTATGTGCCATAATATTGAAATCATCATCATCATCATAATCAACATGCGGACACGCTTCTTGGCCGATCCCCCACTGTGGGTATGTGCATAGTATGTAAATCATAATCATCATCAACATGCGGACACACTTCCTGGCCAGTCCTCCGTTTTGGGCATGCGCCATAGTATGGGAATCATAATTATCAACATACAGCAATCATCTTAAATAGATATGTACCATCTGTTTATTGGACAATCACTTGTTCTAGGCATGTGCCATAGTATGAAAATCATCATCATAATCAACACGCGGACACGCTTCTTGGCCGATCCCCCACTGTGGGTATGTGCATAGTATGTAAATCATAATCATCATCAACATGCGGACACACTTCCTGGCCAGTCCTCCGTTTTGGGCATGCGCCATAGTATGGGAATCATAATTATCAACATACAGCAATCATCTTAAATAGATATGTACCATCTGTTTATTGGACAATCACTTGTTCTAGGCATGTGCCATAGTATGAAAATCATCATCATAATCAACACGCGGACACACTTCTTGGCCGATCCCCCACTGTGGGTATGTGCATAGTATGTAAATCATAATCATCATCAACATGCGGACACACTTCCTGGCCAGTCCTCCGTTTTGGGCATGCGCCATAGTATGGGAATCATAATTATCAACATACAGCAATCATCTTAAATAGATATGTACCATCTGTTTATTGGACAATCACTTGTTCTAGGCATGTGCCATAGTATGAAAATCATCATCATAATCAACACGCGGACACGCTTCTTGGCCGATCCCCCACTGTGGGTATGTGCATAGTATGTAAATCATAATCATCATCAACATGCGGACACACTTCCTGGCCAGTCCTCCGTTTTGGGCATGCGCCATAGTATGGGAATCATAATTATCAACATACAGCAATCATCTCAAATAGATATGTACCATCTGTTTATTGGACAATCACTTGTTCTAGGCATGTGCCATAGTATGAAAATCATCATCATAATCAACACGCGGACACGCTTCTTGGCCGATCCCCCACTGTGGGTATGTGCATAGTATGTAAATCATAATCATCATCAACATGCGGACATACTTCCTGGCCAGTCCTCCGTTTTGGGCATGCGCCATAGTATGGGAATCATAATTATCAACATACAGCAATCATCTCAAATAGATATGTACCATCTGTTTATTGGACAATCACTTGTTCTAGGCATGTGCCATAGTATGAAAATCATCATCATAATCAACACGCGGACACGCTTCTTGGCCGATCCCCCACTGTGGGTATGTGCATAGTATGTAAATCATAATCATCATCAACATGCGGACATACTTCCTGGCCAGTCCTCCGTTTTGGGCATGCGCCATAGTATGGGAATCATAATTATCAACATACAGCAATCATCTCAAATAGATATGTACCATCTGTTTATTGGACAATCACTTGTTCTAGGCATGTGCCATAGTATGAAAATCATCATCATAATCAACATGCGCACACGCTTCTTGGCCGATCCCCCACTGTGGGTATGTGCATAGTATGTAAATCAATCCTGATCAACACGCAGCGATGATCTCAATGAGCTAGTTAGCATTGGCAAGATGTATCGCCTGCTTCTTGGCCAATCACACATTATGGGTATGTATAAGGGTCGTTTGATAAGTGTGGTAAAAAGCAATAAAGATACCATGTTTGCAGAAAACAACATTTTATTTTTCAACATAGTTCCCTTCCAGCTCCACACACTTCTTCCAGCCGTGCTTCAATTTTTTTATCCCCTCAGAAAGAAAAGATGGCTCGAGGCCCTTGAAGTAGTCATTTACCACTGAGATAACCTCTTCATCTGAAGAAAATTTCTTTCCACCCAGCCAATTCTTCAGGTTTGGAAAGAGGAAAAAAGTCGCATGGGGCCAAATCCGGAGAATAGGGTGGATGAGGCACAACCTCGAAGCCTAACTCGTGCAATTTGGCCATTGCAACAAGCGATCTGTAGGGCGGAGCACTTTCTTGGTGAAAGAGGAGTTTTTTCCGTGCTAACCCAGGTCGTTTGGTACGCAATTCTTTTTTCAGTTGATCTAGGAGTGTTGCATAATATGGTCCTGTTATCGTTTTGCTATTTTGTAAGTAGTCGACAAATATTATTCCTCGTGAATCCCAAAAGATAGTCACCATCACCTTTCCGGCTGAACAAACACTCTTTGCCTTTTTTGGAGCCCCTTCATCAGGCCCAGTCTATTGCTTTGACTGCTGTTTAGACTCTGGAGTGTAATGATTTATCCACGTCTTGTCAACTGTCACAAATTGACGCCAAAAGTCCTGTGGCTTGCGGTCAAGCATCGATAAACACTGCTTCGAGATGTCAGCCCTCATGCGCCTTTGGTTGATCGTCAGCAGTCGCAGCACCCAACGTGCACAGACCTTCTTCATCTGCAATTTCTCATGAAGAATATTGTGAACTCTCTCTGCTGAGATGCCTACAATTTCAGCTATCTCGCGTACCTTCACTCGGCGGTCTCCCATGACAATTCCATGAATTTTCAATACCATTTCTGGCGTAGTGACCTCCACTGGACGCACAGGACGTGCTTCATCTTGCATCAAAGTTTGGCCACGTTTTAATTCATTTATCCAGTAGCAAATGGTCTTCAGTGATGGTGCAGAGTCTCCATGAACTTCGCTCAACTCGGCTTTAATTTGGGAAGCCGTCCAGTGTTTTAAATAAAAATGTTTGACCACTGCTCGAAATTCACCTTTTTCCATTTTGGCGGGAATCGCCACACAGCTCAGTGCCAATGGCTGTCAGAAGCTAACTGTTGGCATCAGCGTAAACAAGTTCTGCCATCATATGAAGGGTGCTTCTCGGGTGCCACCTAGAAGAAAACAGAATTGTAGCGCCATCTCTTGCATTTTTTCCATACTTATCAAATGACCCTCGTATGTACCATAGCATGGAAATTATCATCCTAATTAGGGTTTAGCCTTTTCAGTTTAAACTGAAAGAAACCGATAAGAGTCTGGCGAATTTATTTTTTCAAATTCGGTTTTAACCGAAAAAGGTCAGTTTCTTTAACCGTCGGGTGCATGAGTAGCTGAGTTAATCAAATTTTGCCAACCATTCTCGTGGACCCATCGAGACACCAGCGGGTGGGTCTCCCGTCTCCATCAAGGAACCTCCTCACCACAAGCATCTTGAAGCAACAGTAGTGTAATCAGGCTTTTTTCAAGAAGGAAAGTGGGAAGGCGCATCGTTGTTCTTGTTGTGATTTATTTAGCTGGCAGTGCCACCTGTTCTCTAAACTTAGGGTGATAAACAGAAAAGAGAGGGTGTATATTACCAAAGAAAACCTGGGCAAACAAGTGTGCGTATTATAATCGAATTACGTAAACGTGACTTGATTAGAAGTGAAATGTACAGTTGCTGTGTGGACTCAATATCTCACTCATTTGTACTTGTGTATGCATGTTTATTCATCAAACTGGAATAGAAATGAATAAACATGCCATTTTTTATGCCTGTCATTTTACATATTTTATTTTAGCAGCAATGCTAAAACCAGAATACATATTCACAGGGAAAAAAATGTTTATATATATATATATATATATATATATATATATCACCGATAAAAACTGAAAATAAGCATTTGAAAACCAAAAAAGAAGGCATGCCAAATTTAAGAAAAAATAAAAACTGAACGTAATAACAATCAACACATGGTGGCCATCTGAAAGGGCTAGTTGGTGTTGGCATGAGAGAACTGTATTTGGAGTTGTGGACTAATGTTTAGAGCATCGGGCTGCTGTGCTAGGGGACAGGGGTTTGAAACCCGACCCTGGGCGCATTTGATTTTTGATTTTTAAGCGAATCGAACCTACTTGGCGAGAACCTGACCAGTGACTGACCGACCCAGGCGAAACCATGGAATGGCATGCGAAGAAAGCTTTGCTTTAAAACGAGGGAGAAAAAAAAAACAAGCAAAGCCCCTCAAGCAATCCATGACGTTATATGAATACAACCATAAGCGTCTCTAGAACTAAGCCTAGTAATGAAAGCCTATAGCAGATTGTCAAAGAACTCAACATTCTCAACTCGTACAGCTTTCTTCTGGATCTGGCATTTATTAGTTTATCATATGAGAACTTACCCACTGAATGTGGCTTTTCCAATCAAGGTACGGTTTTTTTTATCCTCTTAACATCGCACAGTGTACCCCTCCTGAACAGATTACTGCAAAGGATTTCTCGTGTGCCTGAGACAAAAGTTTATTACACTATCTTGACCTTTGCCACAGTCAATTCCACGAAGAAATTATGGAACAAATTTCAAAAAATTTGTAATTACTGTCCAGATAATTTTATTGATAACACAAGTAAAAAAAATTTGGAGGAAGCTTAAGCTTCGCCTTTAAGAGTGGAATGCGACAGCATTCAAAGATCCTTGGCTGCTTATTAGGCTTCCCGGCAACTGCAGCTTTTTTGTCCAACTTCGCCTCCGGCGTGGCTGCCGAGGAGGCAAGCGCCATCTGGATGGTATTTTTGCAAGAAAGAAACCACGGCGCGGTGCTGTATTAATTGTAGAAATGCTGGAAAAGGGGTTTGTGTATGAGTATCCGTGCAAGAGAATTATGTTTTCTCGTATATTCAAATTACAATCCGACACTATCACGTCTGTAGGCTGTGGTTACGTCGTACTTTACAACTTTTGTGACGCATTTTACTTTGAGAAATTTGATTAGTTCACCAGCGCCTCTGCGCCACGTGGAGGTCCTAAGTGGTCGAGGTGGTTCAGGACGATTTTCTTGGCCACGGATGCCGCACGTCGACACCGGATTTTCTGCAACACGGGTCGCGTTAAATACTTTCTACCCTGCCCCCTGGTTTAGGTGAGGCATCCTATGCTAAAAAGAAAAAGCAAGCATGTAAAACAAGGATATGTTTCAGAACACCGCTCTTGGCACACAAAGAATCTTTAGCCAAGCAGTAAATAGTGTTAAACAGCAGTATTTTCAAATCCCATTGTTTAACTTTATGCAGAATTTGCTAGAAATGTTTGGAACATTTTAGGTAAAAAGAAAAAGTAACTGAGTAAGACAATACATGATGGTGCACTCCTTGTAAACATGCAAAACATTGCTATTCATTTTAAGACCAACTTTCGCAACATTTTTTTTTTTTTTTCATTTTCAGTGCAAATGAAAGTGTATCACTGCATTCATCACATTTTCCTAAAACAATAGTTTCCTTGTCAGGTGTGCTTTTCTATGCCATTTAATCTGAAGATAAAGCTGTCTCGTAGCCCTAATAATATTTATTTGTCGCTGTGCAGAGATATCTTGACAATGCCGTGCGACAATTTAATGAGAGATATCATCATTGTCACATGGCATAAATAATGTAACCTTCCCTCAGACTGGTGAACAGACCTCATCACACATGAGCTCAAAAAGGGCGATAACACACTTCTAGTTACCATCCCACATAGCTAACATTCACCATGCTGTAAAATTTTTAAGGATATAACAGTTACATAACTAAAGTCCTTGATGAGAAAAGCATGCTCACCAGCTTCCAGCATGGCTTCTGGAAAGAGCTACTCCACTCTTACACAATAAACCTCAGTTGTTAATAGTTTTGCTAACATCTTGGAAGAGCAATGTCACATTGATATTATTTCTTATATTTTAGCAAGGCTTTTAATCTCCTTTATCATGCAAAGTTCACCTTTAAGTTCTTTTAATCAGATTTGTGCTTACCTAATAAAACTGCAGCCAATTTTTGTTTCTAAAACTGATTTTTGAATAAACTCCCTGTTACCTCCAACATTCCCCAGGAGCTTTCCCAGGAGCCTGGCGCTCCTACTTAACAAGAGCGGTGTAAAGCTCAGTGACTCAAGTTCCTCTTTTTGCTAAAAAGTAATAAGCCATGAGCACTGTCATCTGCATGAAACCATTGAAAATGCAAATCACGATGCACCACCATGCTTATTCTTATTCCATACAGCACAAGGGCTAATATTTACAAGTAATCTTTCTTTCCTTGAACAATAGCAGAATCAAACCCTTGAATTCTTAACAGGGACACCATTAGACTGATTCATTCTTGATGTGTTGCTGTGTTACTGACACTGGATGTCATAGTTTGTCTTGTATTGCTTCAGTGTGCTAAAATTAAAAAAATTTTTATTTATTTTTATTTTGCCCTCATGCATGGTTCAATGAGGCCTAAAGTATTAACTAAATAAAAGAATAATTCGCTAGAAACTTGCTCTGGCAGCAAACTGGCAGATTCCTTTTTTCCAACTTAGACTGACCCTTAAAGAGGCCCTATGACAATTTTACACATGCCAAGTTCTGCATTACAAAGCGTTATTTGTGTTACTGCAAGGTGAATGCAAAATGAATTACTAAAATTGATGTAGCCCACATGAAGTAAATCACCTTACACATTCAAAATAAAAGCAGGCGACAGAAAGAGACATACCCTTTCGCATTTCACTCGCCCAGCGACAACCCATACTGGTACCAATCAAAATGTGGCTTACATACCACAATACCGAAAGCTGTCTTCCCATTATGGCCTTCCCACCACAAGCCACAGCCATGCTATTTGACAGCATCATTACCATGGTTACAATAACCATGCGCCTCCACAACATGAAAGGTTCATCGTACTTCAAAGCTGTTCGTCACGTTTAGTACGGGTAAAGTTCAATTCTCAGTACGAATCAACTGCAAGTGCAAACAATGAGACGCGCAATCAAACGCAATTCCAAATCTCGCTGGGTATGGTGGCGCCATCTAGTTAAGGCATCTGCAAATGCACGCTCTCATGCACAGTAAATTTTATAGCCATTGGATGTTTGTAAAAAATATATGGAACAAACTGTACACAGTGTTCACATGTACATGCTACATGTAAATGCTTACATTTGTATTACATTTCGAGTGTAGAGCGTTGGACGGTGCACCTAATGTCATTTGCAGAAGAAATTAATTCTTATTGCACAAATGTGTGTCCTCTTTGTAGCTTTAAAAAACATAAAACACGTCTTTATTTTTAATGTTGTCATTGTATGTACAGCATAAACATGTACAATATATTCATGCCCAACCAATAAAAACAAATGGCATAACTGACGTGCCTTTGCCTTACATCGTCTGCCAAAAAGTTCAGTTGGCACGGAAACTGATTTCAGGAGCAAATTATATAAAATGTTCTGATTTTGGCGCTTTCACTGGAGTAATTGTCAAGTCCTATGGTAACCAAACATAGAATAAAAACAAGATGCATAGTTTGGGGTTCAGGATCCCTTTACCAATTTCTTTTAGGCTGTTTTGAACAGACAAGTTTTCATCTACAAGAGCTGTGCTGAAGACCATTTGCTTCAGGGGCGCAATATCGGAAACTGTAGTTGATGCACACTCAGTCTGTGCTTAGTGACAAGGTAGATTAAAATGAAAATCTTCTTTGAGGTTACCATTGCTTTTGCTTTAACAGCCAATGACGAAGAACTTGGCATAAAATTTACTGTTCTAATACTATGCACAGAAAGAATAAGGGAGGAGGGGAGAGAGGGTATGTGAATAAGGGTGAAGGTATTGTGATGTTCCATCTTACGAGGAGGGGAGAGGAGGGAATCACGTTGTGGCACGCTGCACCGGACATTTTTCTTATTTCTTGTTTAACTGCACTGTACAGGGATTCACTAGTGCCATGTCTATTATTTAATTCTGCACTAAGTACCATTTTATAACATATATTATTCATCTTTTCAAAAACCACTAGTGCCAACTATATTTAGTCATTGACAAGTTAAAGATTATCCTTTATCAAACGTTTATGCACTTGTTTCAAACTTGGTTCCACCTCTCAAATATTAAAATAGGGTCCTACAAAGGTCGGTAACTGTGTTTCAACCTTTTTTAAAAGTACCCGTCAGAAATTTTTACGAATGAATGAATCTATGAAAACCCTGCATCGAAAGTGATTAATTGATTAAGGGCTAAAATGATGAATGCTTAATCGTTAATCAAATAAAAAAAGACAGTCAGCCCTTCCACTGGGGTGGAGATGGAAGACTAGTGAAGCTGTACTATGGTGGGAATTATGTATTTCCAATTATGACTATTAAGATGTGATAGTGTAATTGGTTATTTGAACAATTAAAGAATGAGAAATATATATGATCCCATGGTTTTCATTTATTTAGTGACCACAGGGACCATGGCCTTATGGTCGATACGGTACACCGCCATAGGATGTACAGCAAAGGTTGGCACATTCTTCATAAACACGTCACCAACGCCGCGCGCGTTCGGTGCGAACACGGGCAAAACGCCGCTGCCGTCGACAAGCGTTGGGCGCGATGCTTGTGTGACCGCACACAACCGCTGTCAAAGCGCTGGCTGCGTGACGGAACGCCTAAACGCCATTGTCGACACTGTTAGGGGAGAGGCGGGGGAGAGCCCAGAGAGAGTTTATGGCACAGGCGGCAGAGGCTGGCAGGGCTGCGGGCATGTGCCGCAATGGGAGAGCGGGCACGCACACCCACAGTCTAGGGTGCCTCGATGCCCTCCTCGCCCACCGCTCCCCTTCCACTGGGAAGTCGCGTTTACTCGCCACTGTGTGTTCGCTCCCCATGAAAGCGCGCGTCCCTCGTGCTCGCGCGCTTTCACTTGCACATACAGCATACGGCCAACGAGAGTTTTTTTTTATTGCCGGACGCAACCATCAAAGAGTGAGCCCTTAACAGCTTCGCCGTAAAAATAATCGTCCATCCCTAGTTTAAAATGGACACAGTAATGTCAACGAGCAGTATGGAAGGTTACGTTGAGGAACATCGCCGAAAGACAAGATCAAGAAGATGTACAAAGGTGAACATACGCGATTGACATAGAAGATTAGGCGTGAAGTGACATTTATCAGGCCTCGTTAAGGAGCCCTTGTGGCATTGTTTAGGAGTCTAGTTAGTTACTTGAGGCTTGCAAAGGGTTAATGCTAACGTATTTCCGCCGGATCAACCAATTGATTGAATCATTTTTATCTGACACTATGCCATACTACGAATTGTTGCATTTATAATGCAATACTGCACTGAAGATGATCAGTTTGCAATGTCACAAAGCCAGATGGATGAACTTTAGGCAAATCCACGTGCTGACCATCATTCCCAAGCTGGCTGAACCGCCATGTTTAACAGCTTCCATAGACACAAATGCCAGAGTTCTCTCTAGCAGTGGTGGAACAGCTATTTGACCTTTTGGTGCAGGCAAAAATCTGATTTGGCACAGCGACAAGCACTTACCAACATACACCTACCTACCAGATATATGTAGTTTAATTATTGTTCCATGTATCATGCTATAAAGCCACTTCTACCATTGAGACTTGCAACAAGCATTGCGCATTCGAGGTGCTTCAAGTGAGTAAGGAAAGAAAATTTTGTGAAACTAGGGCATGTCAACAAGACCACACCCTAGGATGTGCACGACTAAACGAAAGTTGCATGGAAAACCTCCGCAGGTTTCTTCTAATGTGCACAATCTCTCCTGCATAACGGTGCCATAGAACATATGAAAGCTGATTAAATTACAACCACGGAATCTGCTGTTTCAATAATGCAGCGGTGCGAGGCAGGTACCCACTCAAGCAAATTATATATCAGCAGATGAGTACACCTATTACAAGAAATTTTAAGTGGCCCCACCAGCAAGTATGATAAACAATGTGCGATCACACGTTATACGAGGCTTCTTTTTGATCCAACATTCTTCTTGAGTGAGCTCTGTGACTCACTGGTACAAGAAATACTGAACTGCTGCACTAACGACAAAAACAAAAAGACCGTACAGCAGCAGTACACTGTAACATATGCCAGAGAGAAATGCAACAAAAACATGAAAACAGCAAATGCAGCGGCTATGGCTGCTTCGCTGAATTCCAAGATGATTAAGATGATGACAGCTTGCTTCAGATTTCGGTTTCAGTTTTACTATCAAGGTCACACGAATAGGAGGGGTCTTTCGTTCTGTGGGAACGCTGACATGAATAGTGGATAGGAGCCAACCGTGGACAAAGAGGAGGACGGACGCACGAGCTAGGTTCAGGAGACGGGCAGTCATGCAAGACTCCTGGAACCTGCCATTAACAAATCTAACTGATTATCGACACCTCCTATTTCCTTGGAACAGAAAATTCTGCCATAATAGAAAACTTGAAGTCCTCTTTACCAAATTCAGATGTCGCATTCCTACATTAAACTTTTATCTGCATCGATCTGGTCTGGTGCCCTCCTCCTTGTGCTCATACTGTGGTGAAGACGAAACAATAGAACACTTCTTCCTGTCATGCCGCTGTTTTTCATCATTAAGAAAACATGCTTTAGACGAAAAATTTAACAGTGCTGGATTAAATTTAACGATACCCAATATTCTATCTTTTGGTGCCTCTTCTCTCGGACACTGTCATAGGGATGTTGGTGCAGCTGTTGTGGGGTACATAATTGAATCAGGACGATTTCCTTGCTAAATTCTTAAATTTTATATTGTAGTGGGGAAGAGAGTCCGCAGCCATTGAGTGAGGATGACGAAGCCCAGCCGCCTGGAGAGCGCGAGACAGTGACCGCCGCTCTTGGACCAAGGCTGTTGTTACGTATAGTCCCTGCTTGTTTGGTGGAAAGGTGCTGGGTATCTCCTAGTCTCCCAACCTGGAACTACGTAGCCGTACCCTGCCTCCAGCGCCAGCGATGGCTGAAGAAACTACCACCCAAGGTCCTTCTCAGACTCAACCCACTGTCTGTCCCGGCGTGCTGCCTCAGCGTCACCCACTGATATTCAGTGGGACTGACAACCAAGACGTCGAGGACTGGTTGGCAACTTACCAGAGGGTGAGCACAGTCAACAAATGGGACGATGCGACTAGGCTGACCAATGTCATATTTTACTTCACTGGCGTCGCCAGTCTCTGGTTCCGCAATCACGAAGCGGAGATTCATAACTGGGCCTCGTTAAAGACCACTTTTTCGGAAATCTTCGGCCGCCCCGCAGTACGCAAGCTCTGCGCAGAACAGCGACTTCGTGAACGCGCTCAACAACCCGGTGAGAACTTCACCAGTTATATTGAAGACGTCGTCGACTTGTGTAAGCGTAACAACCCGTCGATGCACGAGTCGGATAAGATCAAGCAAATCCTGAAAGGAATTGCCGATGACGCGTTTCAAATGTTACTGGCCAAAGACCCCCAAACCGTCGCAGATGTTGTCAGCTTGTGCCATAGTTTCGACGAATTGCGCAAGCAACGCGCCCAAACTCGACGCCCTCTGGAACAGAACGACTCGATCGCGGCCTTGACTCTGGGTGACCAGAATGCACTGTTGATTCAGATAAAGCAGTTCATGCGTGAGGAGGTCACCAGACAACTCTCTATTTTATTGAGCACGCCCGAACCAGCACAGGCACAACATCTGGCCCCAGTCATAGGCCAAGCTATCCAGGAAGAGGTCACTGACGCTTTGCCTTTCGCTCGTCTGCTACCTCCGGAGCCTGCGCCCTTGTCGTATACGCAAGTCGTCGCTGCCGGGCCGCCTCGTCAACCGACCTATTCTTCCGCGTCGGCACCCGTTCGGCCCCCACCAGTTCCGTTCAGCCGACCAGTCCCCAGAATTCCATGGCGCACTGCGGACAATCGCCCTATCTGTTATTCTTGTGGCTATGCAGGACATGTGGCGCGCTTCTGAATGAATAATTTCCTTTCATAATTCAAAAATTTTCAAAAGTGATCCTGATTAGACTCCGATAATTGTTTTCCTTCAATCACCCGATTCTTGGCCAATCCCCCATAGTGGGTACGAGCCACTTTTAAAGGCAAGCAAACAAGCAAGCAAGCGAGCTGCGGCTGGGCGGCCCTTGGGCACGGCCGGCCGGGACTGGAGCTGTGGCCGTGGACCGCGAGACTGAGGCGTTTTCCCACATTGGCGCCCGTAACGTGGGGCCCTGGCTGCGTTCCGGGACGGACCATGGTCATGGGGAAGGCTGGAGGTACCCGTTCCACGGCTAGTAGCGACTCCAACCCGGCCATGGCTCGTGACCATTTCCCCGGTGCGAGCTGCACTTCTGGCATTCGATGACGTGCGATTTCGCCGGGTCCTCCTCCGTCGCCGTCATCGAGCCTGGCGTGGGTCCTGGTGGTGGTGTGGTCTTCTATACGCTGCTGCAGCTCTCAGTGCCGCCGTTCGAGAAGGGGATCACCAGCGCAAGTGACATCATGCGCGCGATCACGCCAACACGACCTCAAGAGCGGCTCCGTCCCTCGGTGCGTGGTTCTCTGCTGCGGTGCAGTCTCTGGTGGCAAGGCATTGAGCGGGTGGCGGCTCCTTCCGGCGACCTGTCAGAACGAGGTCGGAGAAGAAAACTAGACCAGGTGTGCGCCAGGGGATGGAAAACTAGACCTCAACTCCGAAGCTGCACCACCTGGTCTTCTCAATGTTCGCGAGGAGTCCGTCATGGAAGCCAGTCAGGTTTAGGGCCTGCGGGTTCCTGGAAGACCTCGGTGACTCAGCCTTGACAGCTCTGCCGATCCTCGTTTGGTGCATTAGTCTCCAAGGTTCGCCCGCCGGTAGGAGTGTCATGCCGTCGCTGCCAGCGACCGTGGGCCAGTGCCGTCAACGCCTTCGCAGCGCCGCTGCGGGGAAAAGCGCTGGCCATGGAGGAAGGAATGGCACTAGCGAATGCTTGCACCCGTTGTGCCGATGACCAACTACACCACCCGCCGCCGACTCGTTGCTTCTCCTCGTTTTGTGCTTTGCAATGTGCTTGCTGTGACGATGTGGCGGAGTGAGCGAGTGATTTTGCAACGCGGAGCTGCGGTGTGTGTGTGTCTTTCGTTGTTGTGATCGTGGCCGTGCTCAGCGATCGCGTAGCGTCGTCGCCCATGGCAACTCGGCATCTCTCGTCGTCTGTGCCGCCGGGTTCGAACGCCACATTGCCAGCCAGTGCTGTCAATGCCCTCGCAGAGGGAGGGGCAGGGTGGGAACGCTGACGTGAATAGTGGATAGGAGCCAACTGTGGACAAAGAGGAGGACGGATGCGCAAGCAGTGGTGCAAGGAACGTGCGAGCTGCGGCTGGGCGCCCTTGGGCACGGCCGGCCGAGACGGGAGCTGTGGCCGTGGACCGCGGGACCGAGGCGTTTTCCCACAGTTCTTATGATTTGGCTCAGGATTGGTGCAATTTTCAGCTAAAATGCCATTTTAGAGCAGGATGGCACTAACGACCATTCTTGGCACAGCTGTTCCATCCTTGCTATAGTAACTTTGTACAAAATTCTATGCTGGTGGCAGGTGGTGAAGCTGCTATTCCGGAAACTGGTCTTGTAGCTGTTAATTGGCCAATATGCCTCCTTTTCAACCAGTGACACCAAGACTGTCAAATTAATATCCCTCCACAGCAATGTGTGGCAAGGACTGACAGTGCAAATCAATGAAGAAATGGTGGTCGTGTTAAGTGATACACTTTTGAAACCTTCACCACACGCGAACAATCTTGTCAAGTAACTTTGCATGCAACTTGTAGAGCATTTCAGGAATAGAACTTGCAACGAAAAAGAACACACTTGTACCTACCCCTCTCATTTTGAGTTCCTGGTTGGCTAGTCTCAAGAAGTTGCTGTACAGCTAAAACTGTTTGGGCATCCAGGACATTTCCTGTAAGGTGCAGTATGAGGGACCAAATGAGGGACCAAGCTCTCTTTACATAAAGACAACCAGAATATGTACAGTATATATATTCAGTGCCCATGGACATACTCCCATAACACACTTGACTTTAAAGGCACTTGACCGCAAATGTGTTCTACTGTCAATTTGTGCTATATAAATGGCAATTGTTTGAAGCGTCACACCGGATTGTGATACGCACTTATGATATCATTTGACTGGTTCCTACCACACTCTAGCTCGGTTTCAGCGATGCGGAGCCCTCTCAACATTGGAGCCAAAGAAAGCCTGTCCCAGCTGAATGTTCAGCTGTTACCAGAGCTATTGGAGTAGCCACATTATCAAGATTCCATCAGATCTTGGTCGCACTCCTAGCTTGAAGATGAGAGCGCCTCTGAACGCTCTGAATGAAACAAGCGAATGTATTTCGAGCACTTGATTTCGAAAAGCAAAATGTAAACTGTACTGCGAGAGCACTCTAGAGCAAGAGAAAGCGACCAGTCAAATGCAACATTAGCAAGATTGCATTGTCTACTAGCATTATTCTACAAATATTAGAAGATGCCACTTAGAAAGTACCAAAGTCCTGGATTTCTTTCTTATTCTATCTGTTCTGTATCAAGTTTCAAAAAGTAAAAACATTAAGCTAAATTGAGGTCCACAACTTATCCAGGAAGCACAGCTTACAGGATTTGCTTTCAGCTTTTAGTAAGCAGCAGGCAGTATTGTAACAAAATGAAGTAAATTTAAACATGCTCAGAGTTAAAAAGAACAACTGTGTACAAGCCTCTTTTTTTGCAAAAGCTAATGAAGCGAATGTTACTATTGTAGTGAAGATATTTTATACACTGATTGATTGAATACCTTTATTGTAATAAGTATGGCTTGACATATACAGCACAACTCAGCACAAAACAACTGTTCTGAAGTTCTCGTTGCCTTAATGCTCCTTAGAGTTTTATTCTCATGCTCGCCCAGTAATATACAATGCCTGCCTGGGCGTTTCGAAATGTCTTAGATTGTGCCCGTTTAAAACTAACAAAATAGTAACAGTGCAAGTTGTCAGAGTGCACGTAGAACGCGCGTGTCGTGTGCGTTTCTTTGCCTGTTGGTGGCATGGTTCTCGCACCACTTGTTTTAACAATGTTACAATCCGTGACTCTCAATAAACAGATCGCAACTGAAGACTTCGCGATAACGGTACTCCCGACATGAGGTTTCAGCCCTCCCAACTATGGTCCCATACAAAAATGACACGAGGATACATACTAAAGATATTACAAAATAGCACAAAAGAGCATTTAATGAATAATTACGGATTACGCCTTAGTTGTATATTTACTACGAAAAAAAAAAAACAGAAAAGCACTCCATGGCAAAATTTACACAATCTTAGAACGTGAGTGACAAGTTGATGCGCGGTACTTGGTGACGCGCGGAACAAACATTTTAGCCTTTATATAGTGACGATGAGCCTAAAAACAATGTATGCCCGTGCAACTTACTAAACCCGTAATGAAAATCGAGGCAACAAAAACGGGTGGGACATAATATACAATAGCGATGGTCTTCGCAAACAACAAATGTCCGAGCCATGAGTGTGTACGACCGAATGCACAAGTACACATGGTGTACCATGAATCATTGCACCAAGCTACCGCTGCCATCGGTGCACGTGCCACAATCGGTGCACGCGCCGTTATTGGCAAGCTAATTAAATCCATTCAGCGTCAATCCAAATCAAGTACTGAAACACTGCGCGACCATGTTAACATAATACCATCATGCCGCCCATCCTTCCACAGTTTAGCACAAGTTACACAAAGGAAATGCGGTCAAATAGTGATGTTACCTGTCAGCGCATCAATCAGTAATTGTGCCATGGATTTATAGCATACTCCTGAAAATTAACCACTGAAAAAGAATTCGCAGCTAACATTCCACACGCAATATAACTTGTGTAGGGCAGATACCGTTTCGTTTACTGAATGAAGTCGATTCGGCCACTTCATACCGAAGCCGTAGTTGCGTATTCACATGAATATAGCCTCTGTGATACAGTGCAACGAGAAGAGTCACTGGTTATATAAAAAAAATGACTTGCACTGCTAGACACTTGTAATTATATTTAACTACAATTTTATACGCTTAGAAATATTGTTGTAAATTAGTTGAACTGAGGTACGAATACCGTGTATTGTTTAAATTTCGAACACAGAATGTCCAGAAAGTATGGTACTGAGTGAGACACGCAAATGCGTACAAATTGATCTGTTCAAGGAACGGACAAAAATTTATGTGATTAATTTTTGAACCACTTTGTGACAGAGGCTGCTTTCTGCAGGACACTGTCTAGGCTGGTCCAGGCAAATATAAACCATATAAACACCCACAGAATTGCCGGTCAGTACAGACAACCCTGATCGCCGCAGCGTTCCCGAGGGGCTGTTCCGCGGAGCCCATCGCAAGGGTTTCTTACGTTACCTTTGCACTTAGTGTGTTTGCTCCGATAGTTGCGCCGTTTTGAGCTCTTCGAGAAGCCGCGCGCGTGTGCGAGCAAGCGAGCAAGGTGAGAGAACGACGAGTCGACCGATTCGCTAAACGCCAAGATGCCTGCAGTGCGAGGGGACGGCATCCGCGGTCTGGCGGTGTTCATATCGGATATCCGAAACTGCAAGAGCAAGGAGGCGGAGATCAAGCGCATCAACAAGGAGCTTGCAAACATTCGTTCCAAGTTTAAAGGGGATAAGACACTTGATGGCTACCAGAAGAAGAAATACGTGTGTAAGCTCTTGTTCATATTCCTTCTGGGCCACGACATTGACTTCGGCCACATGGAGGCGGTAAACCTGCTCAGCTCGAACAAATACTCCGAGAAGCAAATAGGCTACCTGTTTATCTCTGTGCTACTGAACGAAAACAGCGAGTTAATGCGACTCATTATTCAAAGCATCAAGAACGACCTGTGCGCCCGCAACCCCATCCACGTGAACCTTGCGCTGCAGTGCATCGCCAATATCGGAAGCCGCGAGATGGCCGAGACCTTTGGCGGCGAGATCCCCAAGCTCCTGGTATCGGGCGACACCATTGACGTGGTGAAGCAAAGCGCCGCGCTGTGTTTGCTGCGGTTGTTGCGTACCCTGCCGGACATTACGCCCAGCGGCGAATGGACATCGCGCATCATCCACTTACTCAACGACCAACACATGGGCGTCGTTACGGCTGCTGTGAGCCTCATTGACGCACTGGTCAAGAAGAACCCGGACGAGTACAGGGGCTGCGTGTCTTTGGCGGTGTCTCGGCTAAGCCGCATCGTGACCGCATCGTACACGGACCTGCAAGACTACACATACTACTTCGTACCAGCTCCCTGGCTGAGCATGAAGCTTCTGCGCCTGCTGCAGAACTACCCGCCCCCTGACGACCCAGGTGTCCGAGGTCGCCTGAACGAGTGTCTTGAGACCATCCTGAACAAGGCTCAGGAGCCGCCCAAGTCTAAGAAAGTGCAGCATTCCAATGCGAAGAATGCGGTGCTCTTTGAGGCGATATCGCTCATTATCCACATGGACCGACTGGGCGCCGTCATCGAGCCGAACCTGCTCGTGCGAGCCTGCAAT
The DNA here is from genome assembly GCF_013339745.2 of Dermacentor silvarum. NCBI lineage: Eukaryota > Metazoa > Arthropoda > Arachnida > Ixodida > Ixodidae > Dermacentor > Dermacentor silvarum. The sequence continues at coordinate 144,590,820 of NC_051154.1, forward strand.
CAGCTAGGGCAATTTTTACAGCATCGTGAGACTAATCTGAGGTATCTGGCCCTGGAGAGCCTCTGCCTGTTGGCCACTTCGGAGTTCTCCCACGAGGCCGTGAAGAAGCACCAGGAGACGGTCGTGAACGCGCTCAAGACGGAGCGCGATGTTAGCGTTCGTCAGCGAGCCGTTGACCTGCTCTATGCCATGTGTGACAAGTCCAACGCTGAAGAGATTGTGGCAGAGATGCTGGCTTATCTCGAAACAGCGGACTACTCCATCCGTGAGGAGATGGTCCTCAAGGTCGCCATTCTGGCAGAAAAGTATGCCTCGGACTACACATGGTATGTGGATGTCATCCTTAACCTCATCCGCATTGCAGGTGACTACGTCAGTGAGGAGGTCTGGTACCGTGTCATCCAAATAGTTATCAACAGAGAGGATGTGCAAGGTTATGCCGCAAAGACTGTCTTTGAGGCACTTCAAGCACCTGCCTGCCATGAAAACATGGTCAAGGTAGCTGGTTATATCCTTGGAGAGTTTGGCAACTTGATTGCTGGTGATCAGCGTTCCAGTCCACTGATCCAGTTTCAGCTACTGCACTCCAAGTATCACCTTTGTTCTGCCAGTACCAGAGCACTCTTGCTGACCACCTATGTGAAGTTCATCAATCTTTTTCCGGAGATTAAAACTGAAATCCAGAACATCCTTGGTAGCAACAGCAACATTCGCTGTGCCGACTCGGAGTTGCAGCAGCGTGCGGTCGAATACTTGAGCCTGAGCCAGATTGCTTCACCTGATGTGCTGGCAACAGTTCTGGAAGAAATGCCCCCATTTCCTGAAAGAGAGTCTTCAATCCTGGCAATCCTCAAGCGCAAGAAACCAGGCATGTCTGAAGGTATTAATGCCAGCAATAAGGAAAACCTTCGTGCAGCGCCACTGTTGGTAGATGGCACCGCTCCTGCAAATGGAACAACAGCCCCTGCAACTATGGATCTGCTTGGCCTTTCTCTCGACCAGACTGCTCCACCTGCCCCACCAGCATCCACAAATGGCACGACAGCTTGCTTAGTAGATGTGTTTGAAGACCAGTCTTCAGGAGCACAAGGCAGTACAGCTGTGGTGGTTTCTAGTGAAGAGGGTCTCAAGAAATTTGTGTGCAAGCATAATGGCATTTTGTTTGAAAATGACCTTCTGCAGATTGGTGTCAAGGCTGAATTTCGGCAGAATCTTGGCCGTGTGGGGCTTTTCTATGGTAACAAGACTGCATCCCAGTTTCAGAGTTTTCTGCCCAACGTGACAATCGACAACATGGCACTAAGCATCCAGTTGAAGCCTGTGGAACCAGCCATTGAAGCAGGGGCACAAGTTGAGCAAATGGTCAATGTGGAATGCGTTCAGGATTTTGCAGAAGCTCCAGGACTGGTTGTGCAGTTTGTCTATTGTGGTGTGCAGCAGAAGTTTACCCTGCAGCTGCCAGTGTTTCTCAACAAGTTTTTGGAGCCGACAATTATGAACTCCGAGTCATTCTTTTCCCGCTGGAAGAATCTTAGTAGCCCTGGTCAAGAGGAACAGAAGATATTCAAAGCGCGCTTTCCCATGGAGAATGAGGGCATCCGCAGCAAGCTCTCCGGCTTTGGCATGCAGCTCCTGGATGGCATCGATCCTAACCCAGAGAACTTTGTCTGTGCCGGAATCATCCACACTCGTGCTCTTCAAATTGGTTCCTTGCTGCGACTTGAGCCCAACCGGCAAGCACAGATGTATCGGCTTACCATTCGAAGCAGCAAGGACGGAGTGTCCAAGATCCTAGTTGACCTTCTGCAGGAGCACTTTTAAAGTGCCCATCTTAAGGCCCCATGAGGCTAACTGCTCCTTCCCTCCCCCCTTCTGCTGTTAAAAAGAAATGTACTTAAATAGCTTGGTTTTGGAGTTTTTTCCTGTGGATGTGTTTATTTCACTTCTTTCTTTTATTGGCCAGTAGCTGTTCTATGCTGTTAGTTTGTGTACTTAGCATGAGCAGGAGCAGTCTTCATCAAACCTCAGATCAGTTGCATTTTCCATCAGCCTCTTCCTTCAAGTCCAGGGAAATTAAAATGTATGGATTATGTGAGCTTGCAGAGGAATGTGTAATGTCAAACTGTGGCAAGATTTAAGCTAGTCACATCAAGAGCAACACGGTACAGTGTGACACTGGCACCCTTTCATTTTTCTTTTTTTTTTTTTTTAACTGATGAAGTAGCTCGCTACTTTGAGATTCAAGCACAAAAGGTCTTTTTTTTTTTTTTTAATGTTGTCTGTGTTACCCTATGATCGATTGTGATACCTTGTATTCTTATGCGGTTCTTCGCATGTGATGGTCACCATTAGTTTTCTTCTGTTTGAAATGTGCTCTTTGGTTCTGTGTCCTTCTGTCATATGCTCTTGAAACGAATCTTGTTTGTCATGCTGTAGCATAATGGTAGGCTAGGCTGTCTGGTCTCTGTAATGAGTTGTCCTTTGTTGTCCTTGCTGTTCTGAGATTTCAAGCAGGTCTTTGTCGTGCCCCAAAATTTAAGACGTTTGTTTCTTTATCTGCTGTTATGGCTGTGTAACGGCTTTAGTTTAACAGTTTTAACTATTAGCATGCAATTCTAGGTTTGCTTCCTTTACATTCCAAGATAGCACATTTTGCACTTTTTTTTCTTTGCTTTTCCTGTAGATCTGCAATTCCCTGTAGAGGCCATTGTCTGAACTTTCCCTAAGTGTACTAGTGTAGCCACACATTAATACTGCTCTTGTCCAACTGCTAAAGGTGAAACCTGCAACTTTCCGCACACAGGTTGTGCCATGTTTGAATGCTTGCATTGCCAAGGGCTTGTTGGGTAGTTATATTTAAGTCATTGATAAAACATGGTTAACTGCATTGTGCACATCCCCAGTACGACCACTGGGCTTTTCATTTTGTCTAACAATGCTACTCTGGGCGCTGTAATAAAGAATTGCTCATTCTTACCTTTCCCTAACTCTGCTTTGCACACAGCCCAGCCTGGAAATGCAGCATAAAGATAACCCCATTGTTGCTTTACTAAGTGTTTTGCAAGGCCTTTAGCTGTGTGGCAACTAGCCTTGCTTAAAGCATCTGTTTAAATTGTGTGGTCATGTGACATCTGCATGAATGTAGTGTTATACACTGTTGTCAGTAGTCAGCCTTATTCCATGGGCAGATGTTTGTAGCATACTGCAAATGTTATGCCATCCCAAGGTGATAACGAGCATTTGCAGGGAAATTGTGGTTAGCTCAGTGTAGTAGATTGGCACAATTCTTTTGGTACGGACATTGGACTTGGCATGCTGCTAGTATTAATCAGTGTTTTGGTGTAAATGGAAACTCATTTTATGTAAAGTGATTTTTCGGCTACTAGATGCCCCTGTGAATCTGACAAGCCAATAAATGCTTAGCAAATATGTCATCTGTAAAGTGGGCTTTCACTGTTCTACCATTTGGGTCATAACACGACACACATTTTGTATTTGTCTATCGACAGTTTGGTAAGTCGTGCATACATAGCCTGCTTTGCAGTGTTTTGGCCAGGGGGGTTCACCAGGTTGTAAGATTTGTTGCACCATTTTGACAGTAAGCAGGCAATTTATGCAAACCAGACAGCCACATTTGCACAATATACTTTCATGTGCTCTTCAGTTGTTTGTGAAGGTATGTATTATACACACATAAATCCTACAAGTGTTTTTGGAAGTCTTGCTGCGTGACACTGGAGATGCATGAGCACACTTTCTTAAGGGCACAGGGGTAAATAGAAATTGTTACAATTTGCCATAATTTCTTGATTGGGGGCAAGCATGCCCCCTCTGACCACCTTTCTTGTTTAAGCGGTGTACTGTTGATTTTAAAGTGCTAATGCCATGCATGAGTGTGCCCTATTACAAAGGATGGCATGGAAAAAAGGAACATGGAATGCTTAGTTCCAACTAAGAACTTGGAAAGTTGTAAGAAAGTTCTGTGCAGTAAATACAGGAAGCGAGTGCTAAAGCCCTTACCAAGGTATGCCAAGTTGTTTTCCAGTACACTTGGTGTGCTTTGACTCTTGGCTGTGGCATACGAACACATGTGAGCCTTTATAGTGAACCTAGAAGCATTAAAGTTTAGTCATTCACATGTTTCCTATGAAACACATAAACATAACCTTGAGGCAACAGCCAATAGTGCCTGTAATCAACCTTCTTGCATGTAGTTGCTCACGAGCATAATTATGCAGTGAACAATGCAGAACAACGTGAACAATGTACATTGCAGAAACTAGTAACACACAATGCCACAGGATAGCAGACATCTTTTTACAAGCAACATGCTCCAGTGCAAAAGTGTTAATGTTGCAATTGTTCCTTAGTTGCAAAACAACCTCGTAACAGCCATAAATTTTTAAGCTTTTTCTCCAATAGTGTTTTTGGTGTAAGATAAGGTGTCGGGTGTCTTGTTTTTTGGTTTTGGTTTTTGTTTTTGGGTTAAAATATGTGGGTGAACATGACACTAAAAGCAAGTTCTGGCATGTCTACTGTTGACCACCGTGTTACTAAAGAATACCAACATCTCTGCTAAGGTATAGTGAACATGTACTGTCTCACGAGTGTCAACTATAATGTTGCGTGCATTATAGGATTTTATACCTGTCTTTAAAAACCAGCTGCTGTCAATTTCGCTATGTTCAACACCCTCGGAAAGTGGCACTACAGTAAAGAAAGCCCTTGTTGCAAAGCATTACATACATTGGCAGTTATTGTGTTGTGATGCATGCCGCGCGGTCACACATGACAAAGAAAGCAGGTTGGCATATGCACTTATTTTACAGCAACCCACATCCCTGGGATTCTCAACTTCAGAAGCTGTTCACTCATAAACTAAAACACAAGATGACTTGGCATGTGGTTTACAATCTCCGACATTGCTATGAAACAAATATCCTAAGCAAGCTGGTAAATGCAGGACCACATACTGGTGCACAGTAACTAAGCAGTGTCTGCATGCAAAGTTATCTGGAACATTTTGCTCAAGTTCAGCAGTGCCATGATCTATAATTACAGAAATGCAGTTGAATCTCATCGACGCATACCAGGTTACAACTTCCCAGTTGCTACGTCATAGTAGGGCAGTCCCAGTAAAATGCAGCCTCCTGCATTTCAAGCTGATAGTTTCTTTTGTTGTCTCACAAAAACTAATTTGTGTTCGAAACGGTGAAAAATCATACACATGCTTGAATTGGCATTGTAGATTATCCTATTATATTCTGCTGTGCACATGCACCACCATTTTCTATACCAGCTAGCCAAAATGATCACAACCCACTGGATGCCATGAGTGCAAAGGCAAGATGTCCGATTCTGTAACATCGTTTTGACAAGTTTATGTGGCATTGTTTTCCAATAAAACAATCTGGTTTCAACCTCTCATAAAAAAAAAAAAAATGAAAAAGGCTAATTTTAGTCTATACTGTATCACTCCCTGCACATAAGTTTAGTTGCAGATGAAGAAGATACAAGACAATGCTTTATAGTGGCAGAGTTAAATACAGTTCTAATATCAGCCGAGAAATTTGAACCAGGTCAGCCATTAATGCCATTTCAACGGAGTGTGTTACCAGACATGACCTTGCAATAACTCCTTTTAATGGAGCAAGCAATTGGTTTTAAATATTTTTTGGTTCAAAATATTCTTTTCTTCCCTGAACTGTCGACTGGAATAAGTCGGGTCTTACAACCCACAATAACATTTTTGGCTCGTTTGAGTATACCAAGGCAATATTGTTGCATGCTATCATGTTATTCGCTGCTTTTAGTGTATCTGCAATATGTGCTTACGTTCACTTCCTGCTATTTCTATTTAAAAGAATTGTCTATCTGTATTTCCACCCTGCTAAAATTTATTGTGGGAAATGCAGTTTAAATAAGTTATATGAAGTCGATTGTAAACTTAAGCAACAAAAGTACACCATGCACTATCTATATGAAGGTCAAAGTTGCACATGTGCTGCCATGAAAGGGCACACTCGCATCACATTCACAAGCTTGCAAAAACAAGGTACGTTTAAAAGATGAAAACTTTCCGTGTGCATTCTTTACCCTTTCTCAAGTTCTACCCAAAAATGCATGCACAAAATGTATAAAGTTTTCTTGCAATGCCACATTTTTGTACATAAAATTTCCATTTGAAAAATATGCCACATGTGTGCTTTACGTTTTTATACTTAGCCAAGTTTTACAGAACATGTTCAGAAGAATTTGCAGAAGAAAACATGTTTGAGAAAGGAGTTCTTCCCCAAAATACATGCAGGCTTCAAATGGAGTACACTCTGCTTCAGTGAAAACCAAACGAAAAGGAATGAGCATTCCATTTATTCAAAGTTTCATTTATGCAAGAGGCACAACAATTTTTGAATAATGCTTTGCTTTAAAAGTGTAGTGTGTTAATTGTTAATATTAAGCTGGGATGCAAGAAAGGACATAACTGTACCCAGCTTCAATATTTTCAGCTTATTTTGCAAAAGATATAATATGCTGTACAGCAAAAGGTTGGCCAGAAATTCTGCACATCCTTCATGCTCCTGCAAAATTTCAACTCCATGCTGTTTACAGTTGACTTGACACTGTAATGCACACTGGATAACAGCTATCCAGGTTACTGTCACAAGAAACTTCTGTTTCACGACCTCAATTGCAGTTACTTTGATGCAACATCATAGCAAAAATTATCACCTATTTGTAGTCACCATTTTATTGTCTACAACAAGACAGGCAACAGAAAGTGCACATTAAGTTAAGCTAAACAAAAGCCACAGAATAGCAATTGACATTGCAGCAGGGGAATAAAGTATGATGGAATCAATATCTCTTACCCTTTGCGTGACCACCTCACACTGTAGTTGTAGTGCTGCTGTTTTGCATGACGTGCAACAGCTGGTGAAGGTTGCATTGGTTTCAGAACAAGTTCCGTTTAACTAAGTCGACAGTATAGGAAGTTCTGTTTAACCAAAATTTGTGATTATGTATACAGGCAACCAACTAAAGTCAATTCCCAAGTTTCACTTATCCAGCACTTCAACTTAGGCTAGTTTCATTTAGAGAGAACCCACTATACAAGTGTATTTAACCCTTTATGGTTGAGTGTTAACACAACACAAATGTTTTTTTTTATTAATTTTGGTACTGAGTACAGAGTTTCTGGATAAATGTCTTTGGCCAACACTGAATGACAAGCAGCAAGCATCATTTGTTGGTTTAGAGCAGGACCACATGACCACTTTCATTTTGAAAGGACGGTCAGAGGAGGCACACCGGTGAAAGTTTTCCAGCTGCAGTGGTATCAGACATGTAATGTAAAGCAAATGCAATGTGCACCTACAGTTCACATAAACCCTTTAGGTGCCCGTGTCCACGTTTGTGGACGCAACTTGTTTTTGACGGTTCTATGGAGTGGTGGCCAAACAAAAGCAGCAAACATTGAGCTTCAGGTGAATTGAAATCACTGCATGTTCAACATGCCTTGATTTCACTTCCAATGCGCTCTGTACTGTTACAGATGGTAGCAGTACAGAGCGCATTGCTGAAGGTACTACAGACAACTTTGATGAAGGTACTACCCCATTTGAAGAGACGTTTGACGAGGCACGCTCTGGCAGCAACGCAGAAAAAATAATCTTTCTTTGCTTGTAATGCACGCACTCAATAATAAAATTGTACATATGCTTCAAGCCTGTGATTGAATTTTTAATGCAAAAACGGAGCATTACTGACTAAACAATAATTAGATAATTATTTACTGTGTAATTATGACAACTCACCAGAAAATGCACAAAGCACTATCCTACCACCTTGTCTTTCTTGCAGTGGATTGTCGAGTGCCTTGGAATGAAGTTGAGTAATTTTGACACATTTATAGAGTCCTTCATAATTTGTGCCTGAAAGGGATATTTTGAGAGCTATCTGTACAATTTCCAAACGAAGCTATAGGTGGCTTAGGGTGAAGGACACTTTCAGTTTTCTGCCTGGTGTTGCCCCTCTATTGCTAAAAAAAAACGTTTCCGCTAAATATTTGTTCTTTTTAATGATTATGCTTATTCTCGGTGTATTCGACATATTTAGATGTAAAATAAGGTTTTCAGTTTTATGAAAATCTTAAAAATAGCTTGTTGCATATAACATAACTCTAGTCCTTGAGCTGGATTATTCAGAGGCAGACATTACTTGCATGAGAAACCGAAACACATAGTCAACTAAATGATAAAAGTCCATTATATATATTCTTCTTTCTGGGGTTTTACGTGCCAAAACCAGTTCTGATTATGAGGCACGCCGTAGTGGAGGGCTTCGGATTAATTTTGACCACCTGGGGTTCTTTAACGTACACTACAACGCAAGCACAGGGGCGTTTTTGCATTTTATATTATCTATTGTATGGCACACATTGCAATTTACGAATTAGAGCCGGTGAATTTGCAAGATGTATCCACTTGGAATGAATATTGGAAAGATATGCGCCATCAAACTTGCCCTAAAAATGCACTGTTCTTCCACTTACTTTTTTAACAAAGTGCTCTTTTGTGCATTGAAGCACAAAAGTAACTGGAACGCCCATGTATTTCGTTCCACACTTTGGGAAATAATATCTCGAAACTGATGTCATCTTGGAAATTCAAGTGGATACGTATAGTCTTGCAAGCTTACCGGCTAGAATAAGTAAATTGCAGTATGTGCCACAACCTAATTAATCAAGAAGTTAATTGTGCATTTTGTTAATTAGTTGAAGATGCGTTTTGATTTATCAAGCTAGCAATGTTTTCCCCTTGGACAAGAATTGTACTATCTGCCACAGGTGATCTTTAAATATTGTATAATTAAAAGTGATCCCCCTGTATGTCTGGTCCTTAAAAAGTTAACACAGACAATGGAAGGAATGTGAGCTGCTAAATAAAATGCATGACAGCCTGACCACAACCCAGATGCACAACCTGAAATGAGTACACAACTGTGGTTCATTTCAAGCCAGCGAAGTAAGAGGACCTGTGGCCTCATGTAACATAGGTACAAACTACTGAGATATGTACACAAGCTGGGTTTGAGAATTAAAAAAGCTGCTGCACAGTTCAAGCAGTCTTGTGTAAAGATAAATCTACATTGATATGTAGGTCAATCATTATGTGTAGAACACCCAAGACTCTTGAAGAGAAATGCCAGCGATTATTTTCATTGCGACAAAGAAGTGGCTATTTTAGATTAAGCACCTTGTGTCACGTAAGCATAGCTGAACACTCAACAAAAGTTTGCACCCTTTGGAGCTTATCTTGTTCCCAGACAATAGGTGTTATCGATCTTGCTTGCCTTTCCTTTCTTCAATGCCGAGTGTCCAGTACATCCAGGTTGCAAATGGGATGCATAATATCACCATGGCATATCATTCTTGACAGGAAAGTAGCAAGAGCAGAGTTCTCAAGAAAACACACACACACACACACACACACACACACACACACACACACACACACACACACACACACACACACACACACACACACACACACACACACAAAAAAAAAACAAAAAAAAACAGATGATTCTGATTGTTTGGGGACAAGACACACCCAAAACGGTGTAAGCTTTCTTTGAGTGAATACTTATAAAAATGCATAAGTAACCTTAAATAAGAAAAAAATGAACCAAAATAAACTGGACCAGGCGGCCCCAAGAAATGCTTCTTGCAATGACAGTCCAGATATTATAGAGCAGGCATGCGCCAGGAACAGGACTGCTAGAAGTGACTTAATTCACAAGATGTGCTCAACTACAATGAATTTTAAAAGCTCTTGGGCTGCACGAATATGCTTATATTCCAGCAGCTTACATGCCAGTATATAAGCTGAACACAGTCACTCATGGCAAGAGTCTTTCAATCATTTAAAAAGCACTTTAGAAGATTTCAGCACCGGCATTGCTACTCCCATAGAGTTAGTATAACTAACTATACAAAGCCTATGGCTACTCCCATGCTGATTATCACATGTGGCAAGCACAGGGTGACCACATGAAAATCACCCATTCGAGGGCAGGGATTATGAATGTGCACACCAAGCTTTAATATTTTAAGGCTTGGTGTGCATATTCATGATCCGTTGCAGAACTACACAATATTGAGCTCCGCCATTTGGCATGCATGACTACTGTTCACATGAGAACATACGGTACAAATTCTGTTCAGATGCTTAGGAAATTGGCAAAGTTGCCTTGTATGATAAAAAAGGAGCTCAAATGCTCATAACCTGATTGGCACACAGCGGGTGCATTCTGTATTTCATAGCAAATTTCAGGGAGGTATACCTCGAAAGTTGTGCTAAAAGTATTTCTGCTAAATGAATGTGACGTCATCAGTGCATAGCTTCAAATTACAATATGTGCCTTTAAGTGGATAACTAAAAAGTTAGTTAATGGCACTCTGATAACTCAACATTGGTAGTCATGAAAGTAATGCCTGCCTCTTGAAATATTCCACCTAATAGGTTACATTTCCACTATATTCTACAGATTGTTCGAAAAAAAAAAAAATTGAGGGGTAAATAAGGTGAGGGGTCCTTCTGCATTTAGTTTTTCCCAAAAATTTCAGTGCAAGTATTACCACTATTGTTTTGCCTATCACCATGACTAAACCTGGCTGTTGTCAGAGACCAACCACCATTTCATTTCAGAGATTCTCAAGCTTTTTTTCACCACTAAATGTAATTACCTGTTTATCTAACACACTTGTCTTCTGACACACTAAATATTCCTTGTTTTAACAAGTAAGCTATTAAAAATTGCTCCCCGCAGTAGCAAAATAATATTATAGCTGCATTTCCATGTGTGTGGTAGTGCGGGATTTGGGTGAATATTATTTGTGTTCTGGAGGCTACCGGCAAAGAGGTGCCCATCAAAAAATCACACCCAAAACAATCAAATAAAGGAAAGACAGGAAAAAAAAATTTCATCCAAGAATTGGCACACATTTGTTTTTTCATAAATTGATGCAGGATTGCTAACAATTCTCAACCTTAAGTTAACTTTTTTCTTTGTAACATAGATTTCATGCCACTCTGCTACTCCATTCAGAGCCACTGCTTAAAAAAAAAAAAATGTTTCAAGGGACCTTAACTATTGTCATGATACTGTTTGGTACACAATGAATTAGTATGCACAGGGACACCAGAGAGTCAACAAATGATTCAGGAAGGAAGCAAACATGGGTGCAACAAGGCTCCTTCAATAGACAAATCTAGAAAAATAGCCTTGCTACAAGGCACCTTACCTATTGCTAGTGTGCAAGTGTTGACTTCGGACTCCTTTAATTATTTAGCTGTGGACTTAGCCTCAAGACAGTCTTTTGACCAAGCTATCTGATGTGTTCAAATATCACACCAAGAACACATTTAGCTCCAGGTGGAAACACAGTATACCCAGTGAGGTGCGTTCTGCTATTTTCAAATTTACCAGAGGCCAGTGTTGCGACATCTCACTGAGGCTTGCCAAAGGAGTCATTTGAACTCATTTTTAAAAAGAAATGCAGTAAGAAAGTATTATCAAACAAGCTGAGAGACAAAATCTATGCCAGACTATGAAAGAAGAGTGAAGTGTCATTGTTTTAATGCTGTTAACAATTTAAATCCCTTGTCACGCTAAGAAAGGACTTCATATTTTGCACCAAAAGAACTGAAACATGCAAGTTAAAAAGGAAAGTGGACTGTAACTGCTGACAGTAGTTTTATTTGAGACACTAAATGTTCTGACACCAAGTCACCAATTTGACATTTTTATAGGAAAAAGTTTATGCAATTTTAGACGTATGTCCATTGCATTATTTAAAGGGGTACTGGCACACATTTTCCACTTCTCCTTACTTGCTTTCAATGAAAGTCCTCGACCTCTAAACCCAAGAGAAAATACTGGCAAGCCACAGAGCACCCCAAATAATTTACTATAATAGCCTTCCTTCGAACCGGTTTTGGTTTCGTTTCTCAGAAGGTGTATGTGTCACGACGCCATTACACAGAAGGTGGTCACGCGGGAGCAGATCACAATGTATTGGCACTTGCTCCCACTCGCTCAATAATCTGTGCTGCTACTCAGTGCATGGGCCAATGTACCAGCATAAAAGAAAAAAAAAATGAGGCGGATTGAGCGCTAAAATGTCGCGATGGCTTCCTATATAAATATATGCGACTACACCTTATGTCACGATGTCGCGACACATGCACCTCATGGAAAATGAAATTGAAACTGTTTCTTGAAAAGCTACAATAGCACATCTAGAGTGCTCTGATGCTTGCCAGTCGTTTTTTTTTTTTTTAGGGTTTAGGGGACTTTCATTTAAAAAAAAAGGCGAAAAGTAAAAAAGTTGAAAATGCTGTGTTAGTCTTTAAACTATAACAGTTCATGGTGTACTGAGCAATCATGTGAGTTATAGGCCACTTACTGGGTTTATGACTTACTATACTTATGCTAGCACTATTCACACACTATATTGAATATAATGCCTCCCAAATTGAATTTTTCACTCTGTGCCACCTAAAGTCCCAAACATTTTCTTTTTCTTTACTATTCTCAGCCAAAAAGAGTCTCTAATGGGGACAAAATAGCATGGGGACAAAAGAGCCACAATTTACACTTTGCAGGTGCTCAGAGAGGCTTTTGGCATATAGAAGTTATGAGAAAACTGTTTCGTCACGGCCTGGGCATGCAACTTGAAAGAGATGCCGTGCATCATTGCACACACGTGCATAGAATGCCCTCTTCTTTCTTGGCTACAGGCCTTTACCACAACAAATGAGATACAACTGAGCAAAAGGTCATGCATGCGTGCAGAACCCTCCAGTCCTCTAGCAAACGAGGAAGCGGCACTATAGTTAACACGTCCCACCCATCCTGTCACCATTCCTTTCTTGCCCTCCTATGTGGGACACCAACATTGAAGGGCTACCATAAGTGCACCACAGAAAGAAGAAAAAGCAAGAGGCAAGGCACTGCTATTGGCGCTGCCCCAGTTGAGAGGAGACATTATATGGAGGAGAAATGGGAAAAGTAAACATTGTGCTTTTTCTATCTCCATTATTACTAGGTTCTTCTAAAGAATTCCTGTGGGAATACATTAATTAGAAAGGCATTGTGCTCACTTCAGTGCATTCTCAGTTTTGAAGAGAAGGTGTTGTAAGGCCCCTTTAAGAGTTGTCAAACAATAGAATGCCAGCTGTACTGCACCTGGACAAAGGTGGAGGGAAGGGGCGGTGTGTAAATACAGCCGCCTTCTGAATAGGGGGTCTCCTTCAATAACAGTGAATTTATTTATCCTGATTTTTTTGCCATCAAGCTCTCTAGACATGAAGAATTTTAAACGCATTGTTCATCACAGTGCTTGCAGTTCCGACAGCTTTTACAGGTTTGGAGAGGCAGTAACAAAAAACAATGGAAAGAATGCAAGCTACACAGTTTTCAGTTCAAACAAACACAATTATACAGCAAAACTTGCACACAGTTTCACTGAAATACCAAAACTGTCCAAAGTGGCTGCTCAGAAACACTGAAACATGACGTTTCAAAGCATCCATTTTGAAGTTTTTTTTTTTTTTACCCAACTAAACCATGTTTGCACTCCATCAAATCAAAAGTTTGTGTGAGAAATCTACATACAAACTCTTATTAATAATACAGCTACAAGCATGATCAGGCTGCCGCACACAATTCACAATAGCGCGGTGGCAGCATTGAAATGTTTGATATGTCATGCACCTTTTCTGCATTAGTGAAGACAACCCAAAGAAAGAAAGGGAACGGCTTGAGCTGTTCATGTCACATTAGGTAGGCACTTTATTGATAAACAAACCAACAATAGCTTCATTCCACTAATCTTTGCTGGGCATCTGCATACCTTCACACAAGGTCCTCCACTTGGAAATCCTTTATCAGAAGGTAGCAGCTTAGTAGAAAGTTACTTTTAACACTGCATTTCACAAAGCACCATCGCAGTTCCCACCCTCATATGGCAGTACATCACATATCCTCACTTAAAGCTAGCTTCTATAGATGAATATGCATAAAATGCACAGGTTGTTCAAAGCTTCTTCACATCGCACCTTTAAACTGAGCAGGTTTTCTCAAAATGAGCTGCAAGGCACAAAACTGCAGCTGATGTTTGCTGCAGCAACAATTTGTGGAGCCATTTGAATGTTTTAATTAACATCCCCTTGGTAGCAATATGCACCAGTCGGTGACAGCCTATGAATTCAGTGGCAATTACACCACTGTCTTACTCAGTGTATAGATATGCCAGACAATTATGTTCACTCATTCCTGTGACATCATGGCAGAGGCGAGCAAAGTAGTCTCTTGGGAATCATGTATTGAAGTGCAGAGACACAGGTGCAGCAAGATTTTGTGGGTGGAGCTTGTACTGAATTCTTAGGTAGTCACCAAGTGTAGTGCTTGCAAGAGATAAAACACTGCATCAAAGTTAAACAAGTAGTGGCACAATTTTCTACACATGTGCAATTGATATGCATTGTTCATAACGACATGTGTGGTAGGGTAGATACAAGGGAATTATGCTTATGCTGCATTAGCGCCCACTGCAGTGGGTAATAATGCAGTGGGACGTGGTGCTCTACTGCCAAATGCAAAAAAAAATTATGCGGTTTCACGTGCCGAAACCACGATTTGATTATGGGCACATAGTGAGGGACTCCAGAATAATTTAGAACACCTAGGGTTTTTTAATATGCACCCAATGCACAATACACAGGCGTTCTTGCATTTCACCCCTACCAAAATTCAGCCGCCACGGCCGGGATTCGATCACGTGAATTTGCAGCTTGCCTCCCAGCAGCTGCATTCGTGTAGAGAGAAATGCAAAAAATGAATATTCATGTGTCAAGATCCTGGTGCACAATCAAAAACCTCATGTGATCAGGAGCCCTGAACTATGCTGCTGCTCATGGCCCAGATGCAGCTCTAGGGATGTAAAATGCCCGTCACTTGCCATGAAGCGGTGTTCTCATTCTTAACCAAATTTTAAAAAGTTTAACTGTACATGCAACTATTGCTACCAATCAATATGGCACCATCCTCATTTCATGTATGCAAAAAAGGCTTCATGGGTTACTGAATCTTTATAAACTGATTAAAACATCATTCCGGCAACTGCTAAAATAATGCAATTTTATTTGTCATGGCCCCAGCCTGGCATGTTTTTCTTTGCATGCTTCCAGCCAATGATAGCTAAACTTTTGTGAACCACTAGTGCACAGTACAAATCCACTCTCACTTTAGCCTTGTTTAACCTTTAAGCAGTATAAAATGACAAAGTCAAAGTAGCTGCCCCTGCTATTAGTGGAAATTAAGGGTAGATGTTCCTTACTCATTTTTTACATTAATAAAGTTACAATTATCAAAATTAAAGGCAATGATCGAGCCTTATGCAAGCGTTCCTTTTAAAGCTAGCATTGATTTTTATGTAGCTCCACTTCTTTTTAATGCAACACCACCAAAGCACCACCATCTTCATGCTTTTTTTTTTCATGTGCTACCGCCGTACTTTCCGGTGTATAACACGTGTTTTCTTTTATGAATTTTTCGTCGGTGCGTCTTATAGAACGGTGCGACCTTATGCACGTTTTTTTTTTTTTTTTTTTCAGAAAAACTGCCGTCAAAATCGGATTCGATGTTAAGGCCACGCAAAGTGCGCTGGTTGACTTTATTGCTACGGGTTCTGTGCGCGCTATCGAGGTGGCGGGTACGTTCTTCTCGTGATCGATTTCCCGAGCGCCGTGCCAGAAGGACAGAGCAGCAACGCAAGCGGCGGCAGGCCGACCCCGAATTCGTCGCATTTGCAGATCGCTGTCAAGATACGGCGCACACCGCTGCACAAGCTACGCAGTTGCTACCGGAGTACAAGCCACCCCCCCACCACCTTCCTCTCGCGCTTCCTTCCCACTTTCCTCCCTTGTCCATGATTCGGCTCACCGACGGACGCTTTCACTCGCACATACAGCATACGGCGCACGGGGACGATGTTATCGCCCTTGGACTTCAAACAGAACATTGCGGCAACCACGACGGTAGAAATGCGTCTGGAGTGGAAATATATGGCACCCATACGATTGCGCGTGACCCGCGTTCGCAGAGTGAAACGTCACCGTAATTTTTTTAAATCGCTTACAGAACGAACAGGTGTGTCATATATACCGGTGCGACTTATATACGTTTTTTTCCAGAAAAACTGCTGTTTTGAGGGGGGTGCGTCTTATACAAAGGTGCGACTCATAGACCAGAAAATATGGTAATCATTTCTAATAGTCATGTAACATCCTATTTTACTTATGACTGTAAATTGGAATTACGACGTTGGGTTACAGTCTTCAATGCTGGTGTTAAAAAGAAATGACAGTTCTAAACGGCTGTATTCCAGACCAACTCTGTTAGAAATTCTCCCTCTTTCTCATAAACATTTATCAGATATTTCGAACAAAGAACACATGCAAAATTTCATTAGACTGAAATTTTAAGTGCGTAAAAGACTGCACTTCAAAAAAATTCTGGGGTTTTACGTGCCAAAACCCCGATACAATTACGAGGCACACCGGGGACTTCGGATTAATTTTGACCACCTGGGGTTCTTTAACGTGCAACCAATGTATGGTACACAGGCGTTTTTTCATTTCACCTCTATCGAAATGCAGCCGCCGTGACCGGGATTTGATCCCCCGCCCTCAGGATTAGCAGCACAACGCCGAAGCCACTACGCTACCATGGCGAGTGGCTGAACATTAAAGTATGAAAATTAAGCTGTACTGCAAAACAAGAATTCACCTGAACGTCATGTAAGGACATGACCACTTTACTATTTTCTTACCAAGATATCAAGTGAGCGAGCTTTGCCCAACAGCAGACCCTTCTTTCTTAAGTGTCTGGCTGCTGCTGTGGTGACTGTCATCTGTGTGTTGAATGGCAGTTGCTCAAACATGAGCAAATCATGGTATGTTAAACTACCATGATTGTTTTCGATGAGCTTTTAATTGTCTTGCAAAAATGTTTTTTCATCCTTTTAAACATGAAACTAGGTAGACAAAAAAGAAATTCATTGAAAACACCAGCCCCATCAGTGATAAACTGTGACAAAGATGTGATCCTTTAAGTTACAACTTCCCCTTAAAACAGAGGAAAAACACAGAGGAAAAAAAAAAATGATTTCCTTAATTACATTTATCAGTTCCATTGTAGTTACAAGATTCAGGCTTGGGCATGAAGCTTTGCAACAAAAGTATGTTTAGTAAACAAGCTACGTGGCAATGCCACACTGCATCCACAAATGTCCAAGCAGGAAAACGCATCTTCCTTTTTCCCATTCATATTTAAATTTATGCTGATGGTACTATCTGACTCAAAAGTTCGCAAGTGCTTATGTTCATGGCCAAAGCAGGCCTAACCGTGGTAGTTTTGCAAGGGCAGCTAAGCTGTTCCAAGAGTATAGAGGCTCAAAAAGTGTGTCTGGACAAATTTCAGCATGTGATGGAGCAACGATGGGGTGGCACGGCTGTCAATGTTCATACAGGCAAGAGAGGTGGCCATCCCCATAGCTTGAAATGCACAAATAAGCTTTCAGGTAAATTAAGTGCAATTATGACGAACTCCACTAGCATGTCTAAAGCAAAAAAACACATACAGGTTGCCCATTCTTCTAGATCCAACTTGTGTTCGTGACTAATCTGCCACTACCAGAGTCTGCTCTGGCCATAAAGGAAGTGCCCTGGAAACCACAGAGGCAGATGGAACACATGGATGCAAAAAAGTGTCAGAAGTAAGGGGGGAAGTGAAAAGGCAAGGGCATAACTGCCACTTCCCATGAAGAGTGTGTGTTCTGTTATGATGCTGAGTGTTCTGTGTTGCTTAACGTTAAGCAGCTAAGTGATAAGAGATTCTGCAGTGCCAAAGTTACCTGAGCACAATGAAAAACACAAAGCTAATTTTCCCTTGCATAGCACCCAGTATGTTGCCCACTAAGCATGCTTCAATAAGACTGTGTCCTATAGAGCTGAGAAGAATAAACAAGCTAGTCGTAGTACTCACTAACCAGTTGGTTGGCACCGTGTATTCTGCTCAGAGAAGATGAGAACAAGCAGAGAGAATGGGTAAAAAGAGAAAAAAAAAAAGAAAAGAAAGACTCCCAAATTCTTAATATCACATGTAAAAAAAGGGGGTGGGGAGGGTGACAAAACCCATTTAATACTGCACAACTCAAAGTACTCTAAGAGTACACAAAGATAACATTGGTAAATATGTGGTCACCTTTATCCATATATAGCTTTGTTTCTACAATGTCTGCAACCACTTCTATGCTACTTTCACAAACAAGTAGAAACACTTCTAAAACTCTGCAGATGTGTCAAAGTACACAGCTGCATGTTATTTCAGAACAACAGCCAGATTTGATTAAAGAAAAACGTATTTACATATCAAAAGCACTTTACTGTATTAAACACATGCCATTTTGGCCATTGTAGTGCAGGAAGAATGAATGCAGCAATTCTCAAGATCTAACCACCTGTTTCAGCAACTGTGGTTTGAAACAATGGAGGGCACTACAAATTTTGTATACATACATAGTACTTCAGAAAGCATGCAACTGTTCAGAGAACAACTTCTTTACACTGTGTCAAGTATTTCAAAAACTACACACACGAGATAGCTGGGTCACAGATAAAATAAAATTGCATTGGAATTGCTCTTACATAAAAGTACTCCAGCATGTCCAATGCCTCATTAAACACCAATGACAGTCATAATATTCTAGGCACCAATAATTAAAAAAAAAAAAAAAAAAAACCTCATGCGCCCTGGAGCATTGTTGACACAAATAGCCGACACAATACAAACATGTCATACAATGTTTCCTGGCAAAGGTGTAATGCGGCTTTCATTTTTTCCGAGACTCAAAATAGACTGCAGTGCTGTCACTAATGGTGTGCACTGTTGGTACTGGCAGACACATACCCAGGCTGACCACCAATAATACAATACCATTATCTTCACACCAGCTCAAAAGCCAAGAATATCATTTTTCCATTCATATATTTAATAAACAATGTTAAAATGGCCACTGCCAGACCAACGATATGCTGCAGCATTACAATAAAAAAACTCGGTATCAATACTTGTGCACTAACCTCAGTTGTGTTACACATCATGGAACATAGCGACTGCAAGATTGTCCCATGTTTCCACCACGCAGCCAATTGAGAAATTGGACAATAATAGTAATAATAATAATAATAATAATAATAATAAAAATGTCCAATGAGGATTACTTTCACATTTAGTACATTCCTTGCAGATTCTTGGCTTCTGCGAAAAGATCATCGAGCATCTCCGCCACCCCCGGCTTCAGGTGTCGCAGGGCAACTCTCTGGATCCTGATTGCCAGCCACTTCCTTGGAACCATCAGCCCTTCAAAGAAAGATAAGAGAAAGACAACACTTTACACATGCAAAGAAGTAATATGTGCTGATTATGGCATAACTTAAGAAAATAAGGCTATGAAGCTCCTTAAAGGGACCCTGAAACGATTTTGACGATTTTGTACAAACATACTGAGTCGTGAGAGTAGGTCCTTCTGATCATTAATTAACGCATCTAAGTGCTCCACGTAAAGCGTGTAATTTATTATAAGGTTTTAAAAAGGTACATCGCTACCGATCACAGCATGCCAATCGGCTGAGTTTTGTGCCCAAGTGACGCGATTTGCCCATAACACGTCACTGGGCCAGCTATCCGATTGGCTGCCCAGGGCACGTCATCGATAATTTTTCCTACATTATGGTGAACAAATGTTGTTTGTAATAGTTTAGATGTTAGTTAATTTGTTTCTATAAAAAGAAAGTAACAGAAAGAGAATGCACAAGGACATGTATCACTACACTAAAAGCACTTCCGGCCCACAGCAAGTGTCGTCTGCTTGTGTTAAAACGTGCTCCGTGTTGACGAGAGCTGCGCGGTCAATGTTGCTCTTGTTCTTTTTTTTCGCGAGCACCATGGTTCGCCCTTGTTGCGTTGTGGGCTGCAAACGTAGCGATCGGCAATATGTCAAGCTGCGACATCGTGCCCCGCTGCAAGGCAGCAGCAGATGCAGCAGACGAGCGGAGTGGCTGCAGCGCATCAGACTTTCGGTATCCAAACCAATCCAAACGGTGCCAGCATCTACGCGTTTGCGGCCGTCGCTTCACGTCGAAGGTTTGCCACAATAGAGTTTAGCGTCTCCGGCATTCAGGTAAACGCAAGCGCAAGTGCACTGGCCGCTTTACCATGCTTTATGTGATGAACGAAGGCGCGTAAGTGAACTGCTTGCACGATGCAGCCACCTGATGGCGCAAAGCTCAACCAAACACACAGCTAATATAGCAGTAACCAAGTTTTTTCTACTTTGCTGCTAGCTCAAATTTTTGGCAGGAGCGTAATCTTGAACACGTTGTCATGTTTAAAATTTTTTACACTTGGTTACAGGAATATTAGCTCTGTATTTGGCTGGTTAAGCTCTGCGCCACCAAATGGCTGGACTGCGCATGCCGATCAGGCCGCTCACGTACGTCTACGAAGCTCCTTCATCACAGCGGTATGGTGGGGCTTTAGTTTACGTCTCCGGCTATCTGTCAAAACACCCAGCTCGCCTGTGGTTACCGGAATACTGGACACGCTCGGTGCTGCGACAGAACGCTCGCAATGCACGCTGCTTGATCACTCTCGTTGGGGATTGACGGCCGGGCAGCTAGCAGAGAGGTTGGTGAGCCTTCGCGCGCTGGCTCCAAGACAACCGGAAATAGGCGACAACACGTCACAATATGACGTAGAGCCAGCGAAGGCGGAGCTTAGCCCCGATCACTCGGCGAACGAGTTGAGGAGGAAATGCATGGCTAGGGAGGAGAGTAACTTGTAATCGTCCGTAGCTCTCTTAATATGAGACGTTTCACTTAAATTGTGACGCAAATGTTTTACTGTAGCTGTACCCTACGCGTCTACATAATTTGTCCGAACCGTTTCAGAGACCCTTAAACAAACGAGGAAAGGACCCTGCTGAGTGAAAAAAAAAAAACAATGTAAACTGATAATGCATCATTAAATCTTCTAAAGCGTCTTTTCATCAAGAACAGTGAGAATTTATTAGGATTGTTTTTCACCAATTCTGAAAT
Organism: Dermacentor silvarum; assembly: GCF_013339745.2. Taxonomy (NCBI): domain Eukaryota; kingdom Metazoa; phylum Arthropoda; class Arachnida; order Ixodida; family Ixodidae; genus Dermacentor; species Dermacentor silvarum. The sequence continues at coordinate 144,612,044 of NC_051154.1, forward strand.
TGTTATGCAGTTGCTGCTATGGTGGATGAGAAAGACAGCATGTCCTTTTTAAGGGAAGGCTGCAGTGGTCCCCCCCCCCCCCAATCGGTACAAGCTGATGGGGAAGCTGTTGAAATGGGTGGGTAGTAGAGCACACATGGTGCACAGCTTCTTATGGTCTGCCCTAAGTCATTTTCAGAAGGGGAATGGGCATCTAAAGCTCTGGTAATTTATGGGAGGAGGGCATGTGGACACGAGAGCTCAAAGTATTTTAAGTGGCCGATGGGCTATGTGTTTCAGTCCCCTGGCCTTTAGGATTAAGAAAAATAGTTGCCACTATTAAAAATCAGGAAAAACGTGTTTATCCTATCTATCTTACTAAATTTCTACATTACAAAAGCAATCTTAAGGACTAAAGCAATTTGAACATTTTATATGACAGCAAAACATGACCACATCAGTTATGATCTTGGGTAGTGCACCAAAAAACCTCAAAAAAGATGGGGAGAAAAACGAACGATGAACTTCAATTGTAGGTTTAGAATGGCTAACCGACTCCGCAAGCAAACACCCCATTCTTGCACAGAGTAGCAATGCCACATCTACAATGGAACAACAGTGGCGTCAACGGAACAAGTAGCTAGGAAGCATACCCAGCATTCCCTGTATTCCTACAGCTGTTTTTGTTTTTCACCATTTGCTGTTGGCACCGTCACTTTGTTTGGCAAAAATGTGATGCAAAAGCTATCGTTGGAGATTAGTACAGCAAAAATAAGCATCACTAAAACATGCCCAGAATGCCAGTGTTCCGTAATTGCACGATACTGCATTGTCTACGAGTGTTGCAGAGCAGTGAAAGAAAGTGCGAAAAGAAATTGTGCTCAGAGCTAGGAATTGTCGATTAGTTTTTTTTTTATTTGATTAACAATTAATCATTGATCATGTTAGCCTTTATTTGACTAATTACTTTCTATGCAGCATTTTTCATAGATTAACTGATTAATCAACATTTTTGCCAGGCACATTAAAAAGGTTGGAACAGTTTTCTACTTTTGTAGGACCCTTTTTTAATGTCTGAGAGGTGCAACCAAGTTAGAAATACAAGTGTATACAGTTTGATAAAAAATAATCTTTACTTTGTTAAAGACTAAATAGAATTGGCCCTAGTGGCCTTTGAAAAGATAAACAATGTATGTTATAAAATTACACTTTGAGCAGAATTAAACAAGATACATGGCACTAGTGAATCCCTGTACAGTACAGCTAAACAAGAAATAAGAAAAATGGCGGAAGTGAAAGTCCAACTAAAATATGCTAGAAATTGCAATATGCACAGGAGAAAATAAAATTACTGGTTTAGGATTTTAAGTCACATGCACTTTTCCACAGAGCGAAGGATTGTCAATTGGCTGTGATGGTTCAGGTGAAACCAACACCATCTTTGAATGGCCACACAACCAGCATGCGAGAATAGACGCTCGAAAGCTATAGCTTTGCTGGAATCGACATGAACTCCATCGCTATGTCAAATACATGCTTCAAACCGGCGCGAATGCTGCGCCACTATTTAGTGGACTGGGAGTGGCACGACGATTAATAACTGGTTACTATAGTATGCCTTGAATTGCGAGGACATTTCAAGCCTCCGGCTTTGGGTGGCATGTGCAGCATGGGGGAAGAGAGGGGAAGCACTTGGCTCGGCATCACTCGGGACTCACAAAATCAGTCGACAGTCGCTCTACCACAGCTGCACAGTCCCTGCTCGTGCTCTGCTATTCTAGTACGATTTCAAAATTTTCATGCCACTCCCGTCGCACTCTACAAAATGAATAATCAAACATGTCTGATCGATTAAGTCGACTAAGTGAAAGGTGGAGATTGATGAAGATTAATTGTATTGTGGAATACTTTTAATCAATTAATTGTTCACCAATATTACCAACCCTACTTGGAGCATGTCATGGCATCATGTGATACAAAAGTGAATGTTGGTGCATTGAGCCAAACAATCGTTTTCCCTGAGACTCTCATGAAATGCCAGTGTTTCATCATTGCATGCAAGCGTGTTGTCCACAAGTGCAATGGCCATGACATCTATAGTGCCACTACAAGAGTTGGGAGAAAAATAAACTACCTGTGAAGGAATTAAGTCATGCATCCAGTTGACTCAGCAAATTTTTCTACAAAGTAATCTTTGTTCAAGATCAGCTCTAAGTATGCCATTAGAACATGTGGCCCACGCACCCTATTTGCCATTAGAAGAGGCCATGTGCTGAAAAGGTGTGCACTAAAAAAAGATGGAAATGTGGTCCTGGACGTGCTCTGAATCTGCCATTGGAACACACCATAAGCTCATAGACAGTGCTACGCAAAGCTTGACACTGCTTTTGAGCATCACTACATGGGTCTATGTACCCACATTATTGCACCCAGAGGTATTCTCTGTATACATGGCACTAACACTGGTACTCTGAACACAAAATATTTCCCAACCAGGTCCCATGGGAAGTCAAAATCTGCCAAACAAAGAGAGTACCCAAGATCATGCTATCCAAACAACAACTATTCCAGTCTTTCACTTTAATGACCTTGTAGTTTTCTATGTAAATTCTCTCTCTAGCAACATTGTTACAGGGTACATCACTACAAAACATTTGTAGCCCACTTATCGACACCCATATATTCTACAGCTGAAGCTGAACAGAAAACACAATTTTTTAATTGCACCTCAAACCAAACAAACTACACCCTCAACATGAAGCATAAAATAAACATGCTCAAAAAGGTACTAACAAATGCGCACGCCAGTGGCCGAGAAGGAACAAAGAAGAGAAAGAAGGAAAGAGAACGAAGCACAGACCAGCAGCTCGTGAATAGTTTTTGAATGAGGACAATGTATATACTAGGCATCTATTTTGGACGGTTCAGTGTTTGCATTCATGCAGCCAGCATTTCTTAGAGGAGCCATCAGGTACGCATGGATGACAGGGTCCCTAACCGCCCAGCCACCCACCTGCCTGCCTGCACACACGCACACACTAAAAAAGCTACAATTATATACTAATTACTGGCATCATCATAAGTCACAATTCAAGTGATGCAGTTCAGTCCAAAGTCAGATAACCATGAGCCTCTCACATTAAATCAAATAATGCCTAACAAGTGTCTATGCTTGTTAGACACACTACTTTAGGTTATATTATGAAGTTTACCATTCCAATGCAACTCGGGAGACTGCAAAAAATGCATTAGTTAAGGAGGGGGGGTTAATTTTTTTTGACCACCTTGAAATCTTTAGGTCTGTTCGATTCGACACCTAACCCATTCCATGAGGTGCTGCACCATGCTATTCGTTTCAGCGGTGCAGCAATGACATTCTCTGAATCACCTTGTTTATTCCAAATGGTACAGGAAAGGTGTAAGGCTGGTTCACGATTTTTCTTTGCCCTTTCTACTGACAGTGCTCACTAGGCGCAAATGTGCAAGTGCAAAGGTGCAGCACAGCAGACGACACAGCACACAGGCGTAGGCGCTGTTGAAACCCCGCTTACGCACATGCATCTATGCAACGCAGGGTACGTTGTTTATGTTGTACGTGTACACTAGCATGCTGTGCCTTTGCCACAGCCTGTAATTCAGCCGTTCGAGTTGACTGTCGATCAAACCAACGCTATTTAGGGTTAAACGACATGTCTCTGTCAACTGTCAGTCCTGGTGGTTTTCTTGTTTGGTTACTTTCTAAAGACGAGCAAAAAATAGAAGTTACGCCATGTCAACCTCTAGTTTACGTCGATCAAAGAAAATGTCTTCCTGAGCAAGTTGTGGGTGGGAATGAGGTGTATGAACCACATAAATTATTGTGAGAGCTGCACTGGAGCGACGAAGTTTGATCGACATCAACTAGAGGTTCACACACCTTCCAACTTTTGAGTGCATGCATCACTTCAGTCAGCAATTTCTCCAGGTGTGGCATGGCAATGCAAAGGCGAGTAGCGAGCGAGGGAGCACCAGTCTCATTCCATGTCGCCTGAGCAAAAGACTGAGCAAGGAGCATGGAATGAGCACTGTGATCGGTGAAGCCCAGAAGAGGTGCCTGGTAGGCATGACCAATATCATGGGTAAACTTCTCTGCTTACTTCTTAATGTCATCACCTGCCTTTGTTTGCTATAAAACCCAGGGAAACATCTTGGGCCATTACTAGCCCTTCTGAAGTCTGCATCAAGCAAGACCACTGATGTAATGTCATGCTGGGTGGTGCACTGACAGTAGTGTGTTGATATCTTGGAGGCTATGCAAAAACTGTTGTTTTAACATAGCATCATGAAGTCAGAAAGGGCTTGATAAAAACAGGAAATTTGTGCATCACTGCCGACATGTATTATCATGAGCACCCCATGCTGCAGCTCCTAAAGTGGGGCGTTTATTTGTTTTCCACCTTTTCAATTCTACGTACCATAGACTTATTGAGTCAGAAGCTGCAAGGTACAGGTTGAGCACTACCAATTAGCCAGTGGCATAAAGAGAGCATTCTAACAAACATATAATCCCAAGGGTTCTGGAAACTGCCACAGGCATCTATAGTTGGTCACAACCTAAGAATTCAGCACAAGCTCCTTCCACCAAGCCATACTCATGCCTGCAAACCTAGCACATGAAAATTCTGGAGACTGCCGCGCGAGGGGGGGGGGGGGGGGGTAAAAAAAAATGTTGCCGCCGTACGAAACGACGCACGTGGTACAGAGTCCATACTTGTCACGACTACGCGAAGTGACAAAGCACAGAAACTCAGTCGTGTGTGATCTCCGAAATACTTGCAAGTGCTTATTTTTGGCGTATGAAAGTGCCATCGCTCGTTCCAACTAAACTCGGGGAGACAAAGAGTAGTTTGGCATTCGCACTTCACTGGACAACTTGACAAAGCCAACTGAAGCCTAGCACACTCACGGTCATATTAACGACTGGATTGCTAAAAACGTGCAACCCAGCCTGAGACGAGCCAATCAGGAAAGTCCAATATGGCAGCACCCGTCGGTTGCTCGCGTTCGTGGTGGTGCAGGAAGCCGCTACCACGACTCAAGGTGCACGCTGGTGGCTAACTGCTCCCGCGCCGCTTTTTCGCATGGTTAAATTACAGAGCATTAAAAAAAAAAAAAAAAAAAACGCTGTGCTGTGGCAGAAAAATTCGGGAGGCCTCCGGACAATTCGGGAGGGTTGCCGGGTATGCATATTGCACCTCCTCTCAGTCTCCATGCTGCAAAACAGTTGTAGTTAAAAACATAGTTAACTCTTTCCCTACCATGGGGAAAATAGATATATTTTGGATGTTACAGCAGATGTTTTTTTTTTTCTGAAGGAACTACTGCACTCAGTATTTAATGTAATACATAAACAGAAAGCAAAATGAATGCACCTTTCACGCATAAAAGTTTTACTAACGAGATGTATGTCATAAATAACATATAAATTGTTAAAATCAAGATTGTACAATAAAATTGAACAAAGTTTGTAAAGACACGCTTGTATCTAGTAAGAAAAAAATGTTACAAAAATTATGAGATATATAAAATGTATTGCCGTCTATGAGGCACTATCTCTGAAAAAATCGAAAATTTTAATTGAACATGTATTACGCTACAAACAATTTAACTGCAAGCACTACAGTTGGGCATGCCAGGCTGCGGCCGCCAATGTTCCGGGCTGGTTTCCGTCATCGTCGATTTCAGACTCAAAGTCAGCGTCCTCGGACTCGCTGCTATTCGATGTATCGATAAGATCAACCGCAGAGGCAGTGGAATTGCAATATTTGCGATCTCCCGAAGCGCGCGCGCCATTTTCAGAGCCGGACATTTTTGCGTTCTGCTTTGACAATCGCGAAACTTCGGAGTGCATTTAAACATCACCACTTTGTGGGAAAAACGCGAACTGCTTAGAAAACAAAAATATAGTTTCTCCTCTTTCACGTCCGATGGCGCAGTGTGTCCGTGAGCGGCACGGAAGGTCTCGAAAGCGGCAGTTCAAACTATCGATAGTGGGCGGCCATGTTTTCGTTCTCCTTTGACGATCACGAAACTTCAGAGCGCGTTTAAAAATCACTGCCTCGCGGGAAAAAAGCTAACTGCTAAGAAAAATAAAATATAGTTCTCCTCCTTCACATCCGATAGCACACTATGTCCATGAGTGACGTGGAAAGTCTCGAAAGCGGCGTTTCAAACCACCGAGAGAGGGCTAACTATGCCCAATGGGCGCGGCACGGAAAGAGTTAAGCATGCACCTATAGGAACCAATCTCATGCTGCTGTGTTACTATTCTAAGCAAATGCAAAGCCAAAGACAATTATTTGTAAATGCCCACAGTTTGTCAGTCAGGAAAACTACTGTGCTGCAGAATTCAGAAACTGCACAAAGGGCAGGACACTACTACAGTGGAATCTCGATGATATGAATTTTTCTGAGGTCCCGGCCGAGCCCCATTACTTTGCAACGTGCTAGAGAACGGTTGTTACAAATCGATTTTCGACCCGCGTCAGTTGATACGAATAAACGCCGCCCCACCAACAGCCGCGAAAGAGAACAGCACGCAGTCACGCGCGTTTTCCCTTTCTCTTTTGGTGCGGAGGCGTGGTCGCGACGCCGGACAGCGCGGAGGCCGCGACTGGGCGCGAAGAGTTTGAAGCGGTGGCGCTTTTGTTGCTCTTGTACTTTTCTTTTTGTCTCTTCGCTCGCTGCGGCGGCCGCGCTGCCACCGCAGCAAGCGAAGGTTCGTGCGGTCTATTGCTTCAGCGGAAACTGAGCGGCGTAAGCACAGTGCATACAAAGGTCAGAGCCGTGTGGAGATCGCTTTCAAGATACCAAGATACGGTGCGCGCGACAACACCAACAGCCGGCACAGGCGCAAAGTACGCATTTGTTGGCAGAGTAGGAACCGCCCCCCCCCCCCCCCCCCTCTCTCCCTCCCGCGCTACCTTCCCGCTTTGCTCCTTTTCGCGTGGGGAGATTTCGTCGCCAGTTACCCTTTCGCTCGGTTGCAAGATACGCATTTGGCGCTCCAGCACAGCGTCGTCCCCCCTCCCTCCCATACCCCCACGGCCTTTCGCGCAACGGAAGTCGCGTTTGCTCTCTGCTATGCGTTCGCTGTCCGTGAAGGCGCGCGTCCTTTCACTCGCACATACGGCGCGCGGTGCTGACTTCATCGCCCTTGGACTTGTGCTCCACGTCTCATGCTCCTCCTCCGCATCGCATTCGTTGATCTCCTCTCCCATCGGTGGGCGCACCTCGTGCTCGCTACCACCCTTGTCGGCGAGATTTCCCCGCAGAAGCCGCAATTTCGTCTCACGCGGCTGCACTGTAAGCAGTATGCGTATACATGGAGTTCTATGGGAGGGTAAACGGGAGTCGGAAAAGGCCGCGTTGTAGCCATATCTGCACTATAAACGGTTACATTATAAGTGGTCTATACTGTAAATGCTTTTTACGTTCGTGTGCCTGAGTGAGTTCACCTCTCGACTCTTTAATTTAGCTAGTTTTAATTGTGTTTCGATGATACGAATTTCGGCTAATACGAATTTTTTTTTTTGTGACCCCGTGAGATTCGTATCATTGAGATTCCACTGTACTATGTTTATTAAAAGGTTTGTCGGACAAAACTTCTAAGTGTAGAAAAATGCTGATTTTTTTTATAGGTACAGTAACCGCTTAAATAGAATATGCAAGGGCCACGTGCACATGAACATATTGATCGTGAGGCGAAGCCTTGCGCCGTTGGGGAAGCAATAAGGCAGGCGTGCCTCGTTCAACACTTTGATGAGGACTGCACTGATGAGGAATGAACACGCAGAGATTTGGTAAATGCCGTGAATTCCAGACTAATCTGTATGCAGTAGCCAAGGGATATGAAACAGGCACACATCATGTTGCAACTTCTAAGCACTAGCAAAACAACTGCAGACATAACACTCAGTCAGGGGCATGGGTACAGTAGAACCTGATTGATAGGATTCCGTTTCGTACGATTTCTCGCTACCAGCGTTCGCGAACGAGAACACAAAAATTACCAAATTCCGATTCATACGTTCCCAGAAAACACAATCTTTTGCCACCAACGTCCAGTACATTGCCAAACTGCAACGTATGATATGTTCTTTGGCCGCTAGATCCCTGTAAACAAGAAAAGGCGCGATTGATAAAAGTAGCCACCTGCTTCAGCAGCTTCCCTGCAATACTCGCTCGCCCGTCCCATGAAAACGCTGGTGTGCACTCAGTACCAGCAAATCAAATCCTGTCTATTGTCACAGGCCGCATTCACAGCTATAGCTGCCAAGCCTATTGAGACAAGCATTTTCACCGACCTGTTTCACAGAATGTGGGGCATACAGTGCTGTTAGAAGAGTCGGGCATGCTTTTAATATGCAATAACCCAAACACAGCGCCATTTCCTGTTGCGGACGATGTGAAGTGAGCGTAATGTTTCACTCTGGCGGCATCATAGGCATCGTATTCCGGTGTCACAGACCAGCTCAATTTCCTTTCAGTTTCTTGTTGCAACACTACGCAAGAAGAAAACAACAATGTGCATCTCGGATTGCTCGGGTCCCACCATCTCGACGTGTGTCAGATCCTCGTGCTGCAATGATTCGTGCTGAGTGGACACGTCAAAACATCCTGAAAAAATTCCCCGCTCGAAATTGCTAAGGCCAAATTTGAGGAGCACAAACGTAAGCTTGCAGAAGCTACAAAAACGACAACGCACATCTTGGGTCGCTCGGGCAGAACCACTGGGTGTGCGTTGGTATCACGTGCTCCAACGATTTGCATAACGCTTCCCATTATGTAGATGTTAACTACAGTTGAATGTCACATTTTGTAGTGACTTCAGATGGTATATTTTCTGAATTAGTATCTTCTCACGCTTTTTCCCAAAATGTATGGATGAGGTTCTACTGTATAGTTAAACCTGGATTATAACGAAATTGCCAAATTCCCGAAAAACTTCGTTATAAAGAGGATTTCGTTATATGCAGGTTCGGCACGAAAATTCGAAAAAGAAACGCTTACCGTATTTACTCGATTCTAACGCGCCCTCGATTGTAACGTGCACCAGTTTTCCGTGACCAAAAGAGAGGAAAAAAATTCTTTACAGTATCGTGCACCTCATGCTTTCATACAGAAATACAACTATCGCTGAAGATTTACTCCCAATACACTAAAGTTGCGATGAACAAAAAAGTCCTGTGAACGCGTGTCGTTTCGCACAAGCGCGAGGCGTCGGCAACGAATAGCGAGCGACACGATGGTGTCGTAGCGTCGTAGTGTCACCTAGTGTCAGGTTAGTGAAGCGCAGTAACCAAAGAGTGGCGCTGCCAGCGCATTGAAAAAAAAAAAAAGTTTTTTTCTCCTTCGGCAATATCAACTGCAAAAGGAGAGTGCCGGCTTGGCAGGCTAAGCCAGCTGCAGCAAGCGGCGGGTTCAGGTTTGAATGAAGACAGGGGGAAAGGTCACACCTGCGGCGGCAAGATCACCGGGTTGAAGGATGCAGGCCCGCCTCGTGCACGCTCGCACGCACGCACACGTGCGCTCGCTCTCGCCTCGCAGTCGCTGTGAATTCAAGCGCACCAAGTGCGACCACGCCGCTTCGATTTCCGTCGCGGCGGAGAAGGTGCTTCCGGTTGCTGCTCGCGCAAAAATGACAAAATTTGGGGCAAAATCTCTAGGTTGTCGGCGGGGAAAATTCGCTACTTCAAGGGGGTCTCCTGCTGCCACTTCGTCACGTAGAGGTCTCAAATACATGTGTTTCTATGGAGTAATGGCGGGGAATAGAAAAACTTCGTTATATCCAGGAATTCGTTATATGGAGGTTCATTATAAGCAGGTTTAACTGTATTTCCAAAAGGAAATTCAGATGACTGTACCATGTAATTGCATGCAAGCATACACACATAAAAAACATTACGAGACTCTCGCTGTATTCCGAGTTGTAGAGTGGTGGATTTGCTTCTCCGTTCTCAGGTTGTCACCAACTATAAGTTCTGAATTCCATGGGCACCATTTTACGTCTCCCCATGAAGTAAGGCACGGTCAAACAAACTCTGCTAAAAAGCATGAAGCACACCAGCAACGTTTCACCTCTGCATGCAGCGCTCTCCTGGTGCATGCACATATCATCTACCAAGGCTGTGCATTGCGGCTTGCTAAGATACTCGAATATAAATGCATTGCACAATTACAGTTGTAAGACCGAGAGGTCTTTTCACAATAAACAAATGTGCAAAGCTTTTACATCTCAAGTTCCCATTCCAGCTTTTAAATAAATAAGTAAACGGAAATAGCTGTTCATCCCTATCGTTCTCAGACTAGAACGTCTAGAACAAAACACTAGAACAAAACATGGTACTGACACTTAAAAGAATATAGGTTCCACAGTGATACATTTAAGTCCTAGTTTTTCTCACAGACAATAAAAGAGTGGAATGCACTACCTGAACATGTTGTTAGTAGTATTTCAACTGATCTCAAAACTAATTATATGTCCCTACTGCCTTAGCGAGAAAAATGAAATGTATGTATATTGGTGTTTTTCATGCTAATGAATTGTTTGTGGTAAGTTTTTATTAAAAACATTGTACATGTGAGTTCTTTGCATTGACATGACTTGCAGGAAAGTGTTTGTATCATCCTTATTCTTCGTTTACAATATTTCGCATTGCTATTAACGTAAACTGTTAACCATGGCCGGTATATTGTACACGTTCGAAAAGCCAACGTTCGGTTTTGTCTCACGCGATTGTCCAGGCCGCGCCAATATCTCAGCCTAGGCCAATCGCGTAAGGCAATACCGAACGACGGCTTTTCGAACGCGTACATGATAGCGGCCCATGTTTGAAACCTCTGTCATACTTGTATATGTGTCTCGACCCTGCTACAGCCTTACATATAAGGCTAGCAGTAGGTAATAAATAATAAATAAAAAAGAATGCATAGTCATGTTTCACCCCATCAGTTGAGTAGAGAGAAGTGTGCACAGTACAAAAGGTACAAATTATATAAAGCGATAATGCCAGGTTAAATGCCGGATGGGAGGGTCAAAATTTTAACTCATACATGGGGGTACACAGCTTGCTGTGCACCCCCATGCTTACAACTAGAAACCTATTTGAAAAGGGACTGCGCACCTGCATTAAGAGGAAGCTTTAGCGTGGGCCTAGCTCCGATGCCGCCTATTTAAATATATGTAAAACGCAGAAACGCTTTTCTGAGATAACCACTGGGTTGATTTTAACGAAACTTGTAGCATTTGAGAGAGAAAGTTAAATTCTAGTGACTTCTGGAAACGAAATTTCGATTTAGAGCCTCAATGTTCTTAAATGGAATTTTCAAATATTGCTAAGCTTGAAAAAAATAGAAGCATGATGTTTACAAATTCGTAGCTCTGCACCTTGAACAGATATCGCAGTTCTGCAAAATGCATCCATTAGAGCATCCAAAGTGGACAAATTTTATGTGTCAATTTATATCTTACGTGACTTAGATTGCTTACAAGGATTTTGCAAAAGTGCTACTCACATATTAGTGGTGTATCTGAGAGCCATGAATAATGATTAAATTTGTCTGCTTTAGACATACTATTAGATGCAATTCACAAAATTGTGATACCATTTTTCATTGCTGAGTTAGAGTTGTAAACTTCATAGTTTTGTTTTCTGAAAATTAGCAATTTTGTGAATTGTTACTAAAAACTTGACTACCTAAATAAAAATACACAACCAACAGTCACTAGATTTTAGCCTTTTCTTTTAAATGCAACAACCCTCACCAAATTTGGTGCAGTGGTTGTCGAGAAAATAGATTTTTCCTTTCCCATGTACAGTGCAGACCGCTTATAACGTAAGTCGCTGGAGTCGTGAATATCTGCACTATAAGCGGTACCGCACTATAACCAAAACAACGATTTTCAAGCCCTGCACGTATGCAAAACATGTAGACCAAGCAGGTAAACACGCTTTGTACTATCGCGCGCACATTGCGATTACGTTTTCGCCAGCGATCTGGTGAAAACATAATCACGATGTAGCCGGTGCTCTTCAAGCTCGACAGCTTTGCACCGAGTCAAAACGAAACATCTGTTTGCTGCAACCGCTGCGGAAAAAACCGTGACCGCTATCGACGCGATTATCAACGGCGACATTGCGGTGCTGAAGGCACACGCCTGACGCACGCACCGAGTCTGGGCGAATTAACTACTATTCGCTGCAACAACTGGGAGGGGGGGGGCAGTTGAAACCGCGGTCGCTATGCAATCATCGATGGCGACTACGCAGTTTTTAGACACGGGGTCGACGCGCGTATCGAGTAAAAATGAAACTACAGTTCACCGCAACCGCTGCAGAGAAAACCGAGGCCGCTATCGACGCGATCGTGCATGACGACTACGCAGTTACGAAAGCCCGCGGCCAACGCGGTGTTATGCGTGGCAGTAAATGCAAGAATACAGGCTTTAAGGACACAAATAGGCTCGAAACGTTCCGGCGTTGCTGTGATTCACGTACGATTTCAACTGATGGCTGTGGCGATGCGGACTCCGCCGCTTCGTTTCTTGCGCTGTTCTTGCTCATTTGCGTCGCACATTTGCGGCGCTCCTCGCTCACGGAGCTCCGAAAGTAGTCTGAATTAACCGATGTGCGGCCAAATAAGTCCGAATTAACGAGAGTTTGATTGCATTGAATAATGCATACGCCGGCCGGCAGCACACACCTTGTTGAGAACCGTGCTCGCTGCTGCCCTTGTCAGCGAGATTTTCCCGCGGAAGTTGCATTATAACCGCTTTTTCATTTCACGCGGCTGCACTGTAAGCAGAATGCGTATACATGGAGTTCTATGGGAGGGTAAACTGGAGTTGGAAAAGGCCGCGTTGTAGCCAGTTCTGCACTATACACGGTTACGTTATAAGTGGTCTATACTGTATTTAGATAGGGCGTCCCGAGCTAAAGCTTCTTCTTAAAGGGATTATAATCTGATATTGAAAGATGCTATGTTTAGCAAAAATAGAAAGCATATGATTGAAAGTGTCCATACATGCTGTGGTTACAATGGAAAATTTGTGATAAATGTTTAAGCAGGTTCTGATCGACAAGCTATTACGAGTACATATGTTTATGAATGTCAGCAACACCAATAAATTACAGCAATGGCAACAGATGAACCTGATGCACGGACAAACATTGGTAGCAAGGAAAGTATAGTGTTTTAAGCATGTGATTCAAGTTTTTAACATATGCATGACATGCTTTAACATATGCGTGACATGCTTATAGTAAGCCTTCCTAGCTCGAAGTCATAAAACCAGGCCATCTGCACATAAGATAATTTCATGACCTGAAGCATGATGATACATCTCAACGGCTTCTTGGCAGTGGCGTCGTGTGGAACAGATGTGGAGGCCTGCTGTAGGATACCTCAGCAGGCCACCACGGTGAGCTGCTCGGTGTGACGACAGCATCCAGAATCGCAGGCAGCGTTCCGACACTCATTGTGTGCAGTATCAGAATTCGAAGGGACACAGGGGAATTTTTTTTACGAATGTCTCAACAAACGGTGCTTTTGATAGTATCACATAAATTGCTCTAGCCTTCCGCAGTGTCCCACCACAATACTTCCACTTCTACGTGGGCTTTTAAGCCAGTAATTTAAATATTAACCAGCTCTCATTAACCGCTTAACTGCCATGACAAATTTCAAAAAATGTTTTAGAAGTGCGGAATTTTTTTAGACCAGCATATTTTGCGCCAATATTTTCTAAACAATATAATACCAGGAATGCCTAGCGCATTTTTACTGGTATTGTTGAAAGAAAAATATCAAAAGTCATTGTGTATTATTTATTTGTCAAAATTACAAGAAACTGCACTACACACATTAGCAAAAATTGCAGAAAGTTCATGACGAGTTAACTTGTCATCGGCACCAGAGGACGCTCGCTGTTACCTCGTCATCAGTAGTTAAGGGGCTAATTAGAAAAACGTCTGCAATGACTACTCTTCTGTCTAGAGTACACTGCACTAAAGAGACTATTGAAAGAGTCCTCGAATTTGAATTCTTTGTTGCTAAAAGTTAAAAAACCCTTATGCCACAGACCAGAGATGCAGAAGTGCTGAGAGAAAGTATGACATTACGAGAGGAAGGTGCCTTGTGTTGTATAACATGCAACACAGATGCTGCCCAATATAGAGGCACGCAACACTTGTATATATTTAATATGGGATTTTCAAAGTGAAACAAAGCACACTTTGACTTGCTGTTAAAACCTAAATATCCATGTTCGATCAAGGAAGCTCAAATGTCCTTGTTTAAGGGCCCCTCACCAGGCCACACAGCAAATTTTGGGTATATTGTTGCGCAAAGGCTGGAAATTGTTACGTGCCCTCTAGGAGGCATTCTACCCCAACAATTTTTCAAATTAATTCATTAATAGCCGAGATAGAAATATTTCAGTGCCACGAACTTATGATTTCAGGAGGTAAGCATCACCACCAACATAGACACTCTCTCCACTTGCCCCGTCTAGCCTCCGGAAGCAAAAGTCCTTCCCTGCATTCTCCCATACCAGAGCTGGAGGATCACGTGATGCATGCGTCACGGGCCTCGCCTTCTTTTTTTTCTCTTGCTATTTTGCTGTGCGGTTCCCTTCCAATGACGGTCTCGCATGCGAGCTGTTGCATTTCTCTTGTTTCGCACAGCGCACTATTTTGCGTGCTGTTTACGAGAACACCTGACTAGCGGTATAAATGAGTGCTACACAAACACTGAGGCTGACGCAAGCGGATCACAGAGCATGATCGTGCACTGAAACACGGTATAAAATTACAAAGTTTCACTCTCTGCACGCGCGCGCGATTGCACGACATGGGAACAAGTAGACGAAACAAGTACATCTCTCTTGCTAAGGTACGAAGTAAAACAAGGACATGCAGACATTCAGTTTGTAGGTTTTATTATTTCTCTAAACATTATTTCATCTATTGAAGCATCAGACCAAGCAAATAACTGCTGTTGCCTTGAATAATTCTCAGATTCCCGTATCACTGAAAGTGACATAACAGCATGGTGATGTACGAGCGCACTTGCGCGACTGACGTCGACCCTCCAGCTGGGAACGCGGCGCCCACGAGGAGAAGGGCAAGTTTGGTTTGAAGTTTCAGCTCTTTCAGCGGCGCATAGTGATATAATACTTAGCAAACATGATCGTTAGCGTGCATTGTACGCAATGCGCTTGTCAGCTCAAAATGACCATACCTGGTGAGGGGCCCTTTAAAAAAAATTTCTGAGGAGAACTGGAATAAAAATAGTGAGGTGTGATGGTGCTTTAATGACAAAGAGCACTTACAATGTTTAATAACTATCCTGGTTAGAAACTTGTGACAAATCATTTTGACTACATATTTAATTGAATAAAAAATAGAAAAATACAAGCTTCACCCATTTATCTCACATTAAGCTCCACCCATTTACCTTGCAGAATTTTTTTAACATTATATAGAGATTTTAGACGCAATAGTTGTGTAGAAATAATGACCTGCTAATTCCAGCACATTTTGCAAGGAATCACAGATTTGACTGTGCAGTGCTGGGTGCAAATGATCTTACATGGAGGACAAGGTGAGGTTGAGAGCGTGCAGACCAAAGGCATGCGACGATGGCAGCTGTGGCCGGTCTCTCGAGAGCTGTGCGTTGGCCCAGCTCGCCAGAGAACACTCCAGCCTGCACCACCGGGAACAACATACACAGAAGCCCAAAGAAGAAGAGTAAAGGATGCAAATGAATAAGGCAAGCACACGGTCACATATATGACAGAGGCACAAGAGAGAAAGAAAGGTTCAAAAGCACAGCTGCCGCGACAATCCCTTCAATACAGCAAAGCCACATTGCAAAAAGGTGGCACTGTTCACTTGCTCTTTTCAGGCAATGCTCAGGATGACCAGGCCTACAAAACTCGTCAGCCCAAGATACTTATAGACAAAAGGGTCCACACAAATTTTACAAACACATCAACAAGAAATTAGACAATGGGCAACAAACAACTGCCACAGGTGGCAAAAAAAAAAAAAAAAAAAACATCACATGGCACCTTCTTACAGATGTTGCCCACATAAGCATCCTTAAGCCTAAACAAACGTTTCCTGGGATTATTTTCATGATTGTGAAAAGGTAGTGCTACCAAATCGTGCTATGGTAGCAATTCCTCTGCACAGCAATACAGCACAATGCAGCACAAAGGCAAGTCAGATTAAACATCACCAATATGAAGCTGGGATAACCAAGCCTAAGAGGCACTTGCACCTACTTGAGTGCCTTGACAAGGACACCATGCTGAAGCCGCAGAGAGTCCAACTCTGAGCGAAGGACTTCTATCTCAGCATCACGTTCACGCAATTGCTGGTTTAGTCGGTACACTTGTTCTTCCAAGTTTTCACACAATGCCTGCATAGACAATATAAATAATGTAATGCCTCACCTCCAAAGCACAGCAGGAAAGCTGTAATGCATGAAATTAGGCACATGGGCAACATCATACTGCCAGAGTTTCTTTGCAGGCCAATTTATACTGGTGTCACATAGACACTTTGAAGGCCCTTGAACCAATAATGTAGCAGCTCAATGGCAAAGCCGGTATGCTACACAGGCGGCTTCAATAACCATTGCGACAACTGAGTTGCGCAGAAATCAACCAAAACCTCAAAGCACTTTAAGTGGCGAGGAAACACACTCATCTGAAATGCGTTTTGCTGGTAAAAATGATTTCTTTTCACACATTAATGAAAAGTGCTGCACACATGTTATCACAAAAGTAATACAGCCACCAGACTTACTGCAGCAAGCCTGGCAAGATGAATGCAACAATAACATGACTAAAAAATTTACATCGATTCTATCAACATTAAAAACATTCTGCAGCAATGAAAATATGGTTTGTTTTATATTTAGATTGATTGACAGGGATGTTTACATTTTTGGAAACAGAACTGTTTCTGATGACAGTTGTACCACAAATACTTGGTGTTACGATTATCGAGACACCACAATAGTCATTGGGTTTGCAATAGCAGCAACATATCTCTTTTGAGCTTGACAGAGTTGAGAACTTTGAAGGCCACAGACTTCATAACCAATGAAGTGTGCCAATGTGATACTCGTATTATACCATTAGTATCAACTTGTGCAGGTAGCTAAAATAATGTCACTACATGAAACAGTCACCCTGAAGTCGGGCTCGAACTGTTCAACCGGGATTATAACAGTGCTAACTCTGGTAACATCACTTAAGGCATGCCACTGGCAACAGTGGAATACATATTCCAGCACAAGTCACAATGTTGAAGTCGAGTGGAATAAAAGCTATAGCAGCACTATGATAGTACTTAAATGAGAACTAACGACAATTTTATATGTTGTTTATTTGCTTCTGAAGATTTGTATCCAGATTTCGTACACATTTCACAGGTTTTACACATTAGACATTAACATTCTCATTCTGTCTAGGCGCTTAACTTCGTCTTCACCAACCCCTCGATCTATCTAGCACATTTATTCCAGGGTAGCGGCTTCCAGCCTCACACAGCAACTTGGAGATTGCCACCTTCTTGAATATTGGGGTAAAATTTTAACAAATATTTAGAAGCTTGTCTGAAATATCTGTGTTATTCCCGAAGTTGTCATTATGCCTTCAAATACCTTGTACGCCTGATAGGTAATAGAGGAGCTGTGCGATGCCTGCTGCTTGGCTTGAATTCATTGTACTGGCTCAGGCAGCTTGCATCCTCTAAAACGGAACTTTAAAAAGAGATGCCTGCCCACAAAGCACTCAACACACGGATTTTCCCGAGTGGCACCTCTATTGAATGAACACAGGATTCTGGTGCTGCAGCCAGCATTGTTTCTGCACGAAAAAAGGGATGTCTGCTTGCAATGAATGAATTATGGGGTTTTACGTGCCAAAACCACGATCTGATTATGAAGCACGCTGTAGTGGGGGACTCCGGAAATTTGGACCACTTGGTGTTCTTTAACGTGCACCTAAATCTAAGTACATGGGTGGTTTCGCATTTCGCCCCCATCGAAATGCGGCCGCCGTGGCCAGAATTCGATCCCGCGACCGCGTGCTCAGCAGCCCAACACCATAGCCACTGAGCAACCACGGCGGGTGTCTGCTGGCAAACTAATTTGTTCTAGCACATATGACAGCAGGTTCCCATGGATGTCCCTCCATGGCAGGGTGCACTATATAATTTTTAACTTCTCAGTATGGAGTCGAGGTGCCATTACAAGTCAAGATTGTACAGATCAGGTACTTTCAGACTGTACTGAAAGTAGCCAAGGCAGGGCTTGGCATGGAATCTGACTGGCATGCAACTTTACAGAACTGGTGCCACAACTTGCCCATTCTTGAGAACTCTTTTTAAAGCCTCGTGAATACAAACACAGTATAAGTATGGCTTGAATAAAAATTTAAATACGACTGGACTTCATTTTCATGCATTCAACGGAATTACAGTGATTTCAACAAACTACTTGAGTTTAACTGACTTGTAGCTTGCAGCAGTTAATATTCAGGAAGTTCAAAAATTTTTTCCAAGCTCGTCAAATCTCAAATAACGAGCTTTTACAGTACAAATGATCAGACGTAACAACTCATTTGCCAGGAAGTAAGAAAACAAGTATGCAGCATTTGATCCTACCAAAAAACAAGCTCAAACTTGAGTCCTTTTTGCACCAACGTTAAACAATAATAAAAAAAAAAAAAATGCTGCAAATCTTTGCACTGTGCTTTTATGGGCTGTGAGAAATCTGATACCACTACTGGCTGCAAGGTAGGAGCTGCACACTGCACTGTTCAATAAACAATGAAACCTCACAAACCCTGCTCTCTTCTATGGTGTCTAATGGCTCCGGAGGATCGTCCAAACAGAAGAACTCTCTAACTGGAGGACTGAAAAGAAACAATTCTTCTTAAGTCAGAGGACAATGCACAAATGTAATATATATGTAAAACATCCAAAAAGTGCTTGTAGTTTACTCTACAAACAGTAATAATCACAATATTTTCTATGAATGTAAAGGTCAGATGATAGGTCCGTAGACTGTCCTTTTTTGGTAAAGTATTTCATTCTCTACAAATATCTTGCATAGATATGAGCTAAGAATTTGCACTCAATTCTGATGCAGGAAGTTACGCACATACAAGCTGTCAAAACAGACAAATTATCATGCATAAATAGTAATAAACACATGATTAAAAAATGCAACCAACCTTCGCTGCAGAACACATAATGCAGTAGGATAGACTGTGTACAACCTCCCACATTTTTAGCTATATCGCGTGAGAACACTATACAATAGTCATAGGTCGTCCTGAAGGGAACACTGCATTAGACGACTCTTGCACAGAAGAGTGCTTAGTACACTTGAGTACTTCTACCAGTCTCGCTGATTATTGCCACCTAAAGGCACTAAGATGAGGTGTGATGGACGCTCGCGCGATATAGCTAAAAATGCGGGAGGCTATACCAGTGAATATTGCCATGTGTCAAAGCACTTTAATGCACATAGAATTATGCACGCCAAGGAAAGCTACTCGGAGGACCTGTAGTAGCTGCACAGCACCATCACCATGTCATCCATGTACGTTACCGCTTTTCTTGAGTAAGATACCATACAAGCACATTACATTTATTTACCAGAGAGGCACAGTACAAAATACATGAGCAGGTTACGCAAGGAACCTTTTTGCTATTGTAATCTTAATGGTTGTAACACACAAATGAAATTAAAAGCACTCATGAGAACATTAAAAAATGTAAGCAGCCATAACTCATTAAGCGTCATACTTGCACAGCATTAGGGCCAGGCAATATTTGAGTGGTGCCGCGACTTCTTGGGAACTGCAAATGCTTTCTCCCTTATGCTTACATTTTCCAACAGCAGAATAAAACATTTTTACCTACGTCGCACTCCTAGTCATTGACTCTCTTGAGCAAGGCCTGACAGCATACAGGATTAATATAACCCAGCAGCCACTGCCAGCTCTTAAGTACCTGATTTTTCAGGTCTCACAATGACTGTCAATGGTAATGTGTTTAGCATTGAATCAATATAGCAACACAAGGTATTGTCACCGTCGAAACTAGTTATGTATGTGTGTACTGCAGTGGGATTCCTTTTTTGTGCTTCTCTAAGAACACTCGGTACCATCTAACACCACCTCCGCAAAGCCTGTGAGTGGCCTCGGAAATGCATGGCTCGCCGGTGTGCGTGAAGTCTGAGAAGCGCGTCATGCGACAACCGGGCTCCTCTTTAGCGCATTTTTGAAGGCTCCGATCCACGCAGTGAAGGCGGTTGGCCAGCGAAGCTGTGGTATCACCTTATCTGACAGACCAATGTGACGTAGCCTTGAACTGGGTCCTGCCGAGCCCGAGTATGACATCGTTGTGCATATTGACGTTGCTTCTCCTTTCGTCGCTCATTGTATTCTCGCTGCTCTTCAGGCATCTTAAATGTGCGTGGCTTGTTTTGGACAGGAACCGCTGCGTCCTGTTCAGCCTGAGCACGATGCCATTGTGCATATTGACGTTACTGCTCCCGTCGCCGCTCATCGTGTTCATGCTGCTGTTCGGGAGTGCTAACTATGCGTGGCCTTCCCACAGCGTTATCACAACACAAATGAAATCGGGTGCTAGGCAGGTTCTTCTTTATATATGGAAGTGTAGTGACATCACTCCCTGCTTCGTATGCTATAGCTGCTACTTCTCGGCAACTACAGCTTATGCAACCGTAATCTTTACCGGGAGATGCTTGCAGCGAACGCTATGTGCTTCGCATTGTTCGAACATACTTTATCGTTCATCATGTGGTTCTGGCACTTGTTTTGTGCTTTTATTTATTGAAACGAATACTGGGGTGTGTCTTGCATGTGTAATTCCAATGGAGATTGTAGAGAGGCTAATGCAATGCCGCTGCCGCAGATGCGCGCAGGTGAGCTTTCCAGTTCTTTTAGCGTCACCGCATGCTGTATGCTGTATGTGCGAGTGAATGCGTGCGAGGGTAAGCCGGCGATCGCGGCTCAATCTCGCACATGAAATGGAGGAAAGCGGGGATGAAGCGCGCAGTCTTGCGTTGCGTGCAAGGCTCCAGGCGGAGGGTAGGGAGGGGGATGCGTTCTACTCACGACAGCCTGTCCAGGCCACTGTGTCTTGAAATCCATCTGCAACAGGGACAGAGTTCGGCGCGCGTTGTGTTTTCGTGGCTTAGTGCACGTTGATGCAAGAGGCGGCACGAAAATCAATTTGCTTGCTGCTGCTGCCGCGCTTCCTCACTCCAGTATTTGGACAGTGAGTTTCCGCGGTCATCGAGTGAGATGTGTTCGTGTTTGCTTGCGCGTGCGTGACAACATGCTTGTTAATTTAGTTAGTATGCCTAGGCTTACAAGTTTACACAGCCGATAAAACTACTATCCTTACTTCGTACAGCTTTCCACTAATTTGCTATCGTAATCGATGCTTTGCCTTTCGGTCGAAATTGCAACTTTATTTTTTTTTCTTTCTCCCTCACAGCCGGCACCACCGCTGTCGCGGAGGTGAGCCCCATCTGGTGCTGCTCCTGGGAACCCAGTGGCGTACACGTTCTGCTGTGATTGGCTGAGTTTACTGTTGATGGCGACGAATAAATCCCGGGATCCTTGTCATATACAGCTTTACTGTAAAACTGATTTTAATTTTCTTGCATGCTCAGCTCAACTACTATATTAGTGGTTGCTCATCTAATTCCTTTACTGCCAGACACTCACACAGTTCATCACCAAGTGCTTGTGAGCATGGTGCAGTTTTGTTGGGGCCAAATGCTGCCTGCTCTTCTAGAGATGATAGACTAGGACACACGCGTAGTCTACCACTCAGGCCATAAGCACACTGACGCCAACGCTCTCCACTGCCAGCCAACACTGCCTCCCCTAATCCTTTGAGAAGGCGGTGTCCTCAGTTGACAACAATGCCTTCATGTCAGCACAACAGAACAACACCTGGATCACCACTGTTCTGGATCTACTCTCTGCCTTGCCTGCATTTTGCCCCTCCCATTCCCAGTGTCACCAAGCTGCCTGTTTCACCATTTGGGACAACCTCTTAAACCGGTGCAAGTAGCACCCCGACAGTTGGAAGTGGCTGCTGGTTATACCTCAGACCTTGAATTTTGATATCTGCACGTCTTTTCCCACTAACTCACAATCTGCACACGCATGTGTCTTCAAAACATGAATGCCTCCAGCATTACTACTGGTGAGAAATGTTTTGCTTCATCTGAAAATTTGTTTGCTCGCACCCCAATGTACGTCAGCAGAACTATGAACCCAATATTTCACTATGAACCCAATGTACGTGCCAGAGATGCCCACCTCATCCGGCTGTCAGTTCATTACAGGCACTTCCATGCCTTACTCATGCCTTCGAATGTGTGGGAACTGATATGTGTGGGCTGCTACCGCTAGCCTCACACAGGCAAATGATAGATCATCACTGCAGTCGGTTATCTGTCAGTATGCCGAAACTGTCATTCCTGCACGACTGGCAGTGACGCTACAATCTTTCTGCTCCACTGTTTCATTCTTTGCCATAGTCAACCTTAAAAATGGCAGCGCGATAGAGGTCACATGTTTTTCTTGCAGGTGATTGAAGCCCTGCTTGCTCAATGCCACGATGTCTGCCAAACTACTAGAGCATACTATCCTCAAACTAAAGGGTTTAGGGAGCTTTTCAATCAAACATTTTATGACCATTCTGGCCATATACACCTATACAGCTCTTTAATATTTTAATAATCTCATGGGAGTGTCGACTGGCACATCGGTCAAGCTGATCAAGCCCAAGCTGTACTCGTCCGAACTGTTTGTACTAACACCGCCAAGGATGAGCTCTGTGCTTGTCCATGCCACATATTCTGCTTTGCGTGCTGGAGATGAACCACACTAGCCAACTAAGTTCGCATCGTGCATCTGAATTTCGACACTTCGATGCCTTGGATTCCCTTTGTTAGATCTGTTCAGGTATTTACATTCGTATCTTGCATGTGTGCCGAGGGAATGTCTCTGTTTCAGGTCAGATGTCTTTCATTGATATTTTGACTGATTATAAGACACAAACCGCACATATATTTTTCAAAGCCTGGATGGAATGTGCAATAATTATTAGCTCGAAAAAAAAAATATTGGTAAATTTTGTACACTTCTATATGAACAAACTTGGGAGTTAAAGGGTTAAGCTGCTGTGCACATTTTGAATCAACAATTAAATGCCTTGGAGATGCACCTATCAGTGAAAAAGTGTATTGTCAAATGGCACATTTGCACATATGGTATAGGAGTCCGCACTTTACATCGTATGGGAGGGTTGCACTTTACAACGTCTGCTAGGGGCACTTACAGCATCAACCTTGTTTGAGGTTTACGACCTTAGAGGTCTAAGTACATGCAGCTTTGTCAGTGATGGCCATGACTAGTGAACAGCAGCCATGCATGTCAATGCT
Source organism: Dermacentor silvarum (assembly GCF_013339745.2). Taxonomy (NCBI): domain Eukaryota; kingdom Metazoa; phylum Arthropoda; class Arachnida; order Ixodida; family Ixodidae; genus Dermacentor; species Dermacentor silvarum. The sequence goes on from NC_051154.1 coordinate 144,635,579, forward strand.
CATATGCTTGTGACCAGTAAAGCGCAAAAAAAAAAAAATTCCAATAAGGTCTGGTTATCTGGAGGCACCAACTTCCATGGCTATGCTTCCGCCGATGTAGTGTGTGACATGGAGTGCGGCATGTGGATATTAAGCGTTATCTTGTGCATACCACAAGACAAATCAAAAGCGTGCAAAGTGATGAGGTGCAGTTATTTAAACCCATGGATGGGTAAAAGAATCGTAGGCAAGAGCCTAAGTTGCCAGCCACCATCACCAGATTGTAAGGTGGCCTGTGTAATGTGTTCTTGAGGCACGTGTTCTGGGCACATTGCATGCAACAATTTCCTTGCAATAATGACAGACTATTGGGTTTATCACATTCCCACTTCTTAAATGTGAGGCTTTCTTTGGCTACTTTACCAGGTTTGGCATACCTGCTTGGATGCTGCTGGGTTGTTCGCTATCTCAGCCGATATATTTGTGAATATATCTACAAAGGTTATATGTCTGCCGAATGAAAGTACCAGCAAACAGGCTGATATAACTCTTGTATGATGGCTAGGTATACACTCCTCTGTTCTGCATAACAAAAAATTAGGTGCCTATATAAAACCTGAAAATGTTGTGTCGGCTCACAGGCATCTAAAGCACACCGATCGGTTAATGGAAGGTTCGTTGATTTTTTTCAATTTTCTTTGCTATAGCCACTCGGTATGTGCTACTGAGAGTGCTCTCTTTCTTGGCCAATCCTCTAGAATGGGTGGGGTATGTCCAACTGTGACACAAAAGATACAGAATCCCTAAATGTTACTTGATACATGTAGTATTCTGTGCATACACCCATCATCACTATTCTTCCTCGTAACATCGATGTTTATATATCTCACACTGTCCATCTGCATGAATTGGAGTTTGTATTTCAGCACAGCTTATGACAATCGACCGGTAGCAACCAACAGCCGGCACAACAATATGAAGCCAACAGATAATGGCCAAGGAAAGCATAGAGGAATTAATTTGTAGTTTTAAATTGAAGTGTAGAAATGATTAGCTAAAGGGAAATGAAAGCAGACGAAAAAACAACTTGCTGCCAGTGGGAGCCAAACCCAAATCCTCTGCATTATGTGTGCGTTGCAAGCTATAGTCAAATCCACTGACAACATTGACATTGAGTTACCAGCTGGCTCACTGGAAATGAAATAGTCAGATTTACTTGGTAATGAAAAGGACATGTATACAGACAAGCACGCATGTCGTGCTATTGCAGAAAGTTCACAAAGAAAGTTACGAAGTTCTTGATGCTGTGTAGAAGTTTCATGTGAGGTCTGCTGACAAGTTGCAAGTGTTTACCACTTGTACAAGGGGGTATTCTGTAAGTGTCCATTTAGTGGACACTTACAGAATACCCCCCCCCCCCCCCCCTGTTAAAAAAAATTAAATTATGAGGTTTTACGTGCCAAAACCACGATCTGATTATGAGGCATGCCGTAGTAGGGGACTCTGGAAATTTGGACCACCTGGGGTTCTTTAACGTGCAGTTAAATCTAAGTACACGGGTGTTTAAGCATTTCCCCCCCAAAACCAAAGATGACGAGAACTGCAGTTTCTGCACAGACTTTGCACAAAATACAGCTGAAAGTTAGATACCTTTCCTAAATTAAGACGTGCTGATGCCATAGACATTTGTTTCTATGGACCATTTAATAATTCATCATTTGGTTTTGACATTTATTGCGACTTCACAAAATCCAAATTAAACAAGGTTTTAGTGTATAGACATTTTTTCATTGCAATAATTAAAGATACAACAGCTTACTTACCTCTTACTTATATCTCTGTGGCCCATAATATTTTTGACAAATGCCTGGAGCCCCAGTACACGGTCCTCAAGAAACATGGGATCAAAATTATTTCCAAACCAGCGCTTGGGAGGCAAGCAGAGTTGCAGACCAGGGAATCGTGGTTTGAGCTTTGCAAGAGAAAATTATAACAAAGGAATGTGTAATATAGCTTAAACTAAAGCAAAAAACCTTTGTTTTCTTCACAAGAGCGCTTATCTTGTCAAATAGAGAAATATATATATATATATTACCACCATTTTTCATAACTGCTATGTTATTAATACAATGAAACAATTTTTACTTTAATGTTAACAGGTGGTGTGGCACTCTATCTACTGGTTCTCGTTTCAATTCCAAGCTTGTCGTCTCACAATTTGTTGGCAGTGAAATGGAAGCTAACTGCTCATGTCAGCTAAGGAGTGCAATTGCATAAATGTACTGTGTACATCCATCAGAGAACATCTGTTCCTGAGAATGCACTGCGTGGTTGGTCTCTAAAAGCTCGGTCAACGTCAAACTTCACCTTTGTCTTGATCAATTCAGTCTGCACACATTCTATACCATTTTCTTTTGAATCTTGTGAATAAAAGTTTATAATTGTTGTGGGTTGACCTGCAGCAGACATTGACAGAGCTCAGGGATTTTTGGTGCCATTGCACTGATGCTCCTGTTCCTACACAAGCAGTGACCCCTTCCAGGGGCAGCAGACCGACCCATTGGCCCACCTTTGGCGAGATTTTGTCCCTTGCTTGTGGGTGCCCCGAGCACACCAAGCAAGACAGGGCTTGGGGAGACCACACTGGTCTATTGTAAGGTGCTTATGTTAGCCTTTCTGGCTGGTGGCGGCTCTTAGTTTGCCGCTGGCCAGCAGTTAGCTCGTCGGAACTCCTGGCCCCAGTGGGTGCATGATGACAAGGGTGCATGATGCTGAGCGCTGGCCAACAGATAAGCGGCTCCTCTAGATGGAGCTCCCATATGTTTTGCTGTAGAGGTGCAGCATTCTTGGCCACCGTCAACTAATTTGCTCAGGTGTAATCACATTGCTTCAATCTGATTGCAAATCATTATATTCAAACCCCAATTCCTGTTTGGAAGCGTCACTTGAGGCCTCCCTTGCTCCAGCACATGCACACGTTCCCTTGGATCAGCAGAGCTTGTTCACCTAGTGGGGCGTCAGTGCACAGTATAGAGCAAGCGTGGATGCAGCTTTTATGGTGCTTGGCGTGCTTGAACCAGCAGTGCTCGTTTGTGTGCAAGTGTAGTGTGCCACAGAATGAAGAAAGACCACAAAGCCACGGCAAAAGCCACGGAAGACGACCTGTGCAAAGTGTCCAACAAAAGCTTGTGCATTGTTACTCACTACACAAAGCAGAAGGGAAGCTACTTGCTCATTTATAGGTCGGTTCAAATGACACCTGGTCAAGCTTTTGGATAAAGAATCGGTAAATGCTGTCACAACTTGAGACTGAGCATTTGCGGAACTGATTGAAGGCAGAAAAAATTAAGCACCTCAATTTTCTCTGCAGTGCTGCAAACGAGTGTTACATGTTTGAATACAAACATAAAAGTAAGCTATTAATAATATGTGCAAATTTGCTTCTCGTCGAAAAAACATGCTACATATATTAAATTTATTATATGACCGTAAACTGTGGGACATATTTAAGACATAGAAAAAGAAAAGGTTGAATATCTAGTGCAAAAAGGACATAAGCAATGACCTTGGTCATACAAAGTCACAAGATTATACTGCCTGCATAAATGGCCATACAACACACATACTGTGCAAGAGTTTATAATGAGAACTGTTTTTTACCACACAGTCTTGGGTGATATGGCAAGGCTCAGGCTCCGCTGCCAAGCAAATTGTGAGACATACTATTGCAGCTTCTCGAGATTAATGGAATGTTCCACCATGAATGCACTTTGGGCGAAAGCTGCTTTTGTGGCTCACAGTTTCTGGTGTGCTGCTATACAAATGACCGAATAAGAAAACATAAGAACAAGAGGAAGCTTGTACGGCTACTGAGGATAAGTTCTGGAATTCAAAGCCACTCCACAAGCGACAAGACATGCCACTAGGCCCTGTTTTCGAGTGCTTCTATGTCTTGTGCCCCGAGACAAAGGAGTGTAAGGAACATTGTTCCTCTTAATCAGTGGAGATTCCCAAGCAAGAACATCTCTACAAAGTATGCATCTTGACAAGTCTGGTAATTGGTGCAGTGGTTTTGAAGCATCTGACGAAGACTATACATCCACAGCATTTGAAAAGGAAAATGTACTCAACACGTGCACTATATGTACTGGCATGCATTTGAAATGCACACCAGCACACATCTTTTGCAGCTTCTATTCAGTATTAGAATTATTTCTGCATCTTGTTAAAAAGCTCCTCAACCAATAGTGGTGTGGCAGCTTACCTTTTTGCTCAGCCTTGCAAAATCAGTGTACCGCCTGAAGACAAACCAGTAACGGCCAGTTTCAACATGCTCCACTCTGATCTTGAACACCTGACCAGACAATGTTTTCAGAATGTAGAACAAGTTAAATGGTGCCTCCAAGGCACCAATGTTTTCAGTTAACCTGTCAAATATAGAGGTCCAAAACAAGCAGCCTACAGTTGATTATCATGGTTTGCACTATGTCTATAAAGTTAAAAAGTAATACAGCAGACTACTAGGCCAACAAGAGTTACATAAATAAATTGTGCTCACTAAAAGTTATGTTGTGCTAAAGCAAAAGCATAACAAAACAGCCTCCTCTGCAAACAACACGAAGGACAGGACAGAGAGAACTGTTTTGTTGCAAACATGTTATTGTCACTTGCCCTTTGCACCATTTGATATGAAAAATACCAAAACTAGCTCAACTCCACACATTATGACAGAAGAGGCCCTCCAATGAGACAAAAAAGGTACTGATCTACAAATAAATCTTCAAGTGAGCAGTATTAGTCCACTGGTATACTCATAAATACGATTATGAGTGTCCATCCGTACATCACCAGAAATACTTAGTGGACTATCATTCACATATCCAAAATGCATGCACAACTTTTATAGAATGACCAGGAATTATGTAAACAGTGAAGTGGAAACAAATGGCTTTGTGGAACTTACTGTAAACCTCGCGCGTTCTTCCATGACTTCATAGCCGATAATGGGAGTGTTGTACTCTGGGATTACGACTATGCCTTCTTCTTCAATATCGCAGCAATGGCCATTGGAAACATCACCAGAGTCGCTGCTCACACTGCTCAGAGATTCTCTATCTTGTTTTGAAAAAGGGTAACGTGACATCTCATGCGCTGCTCCTTGAGGCGGCACCGGTTCACATTTTGATGTAGCACAGTTGTCAGTGTCTAAGCCATCAGCTGTGGCAGATTGTTGGGCAGTTTCTGCTTCGCTCGACATCTTTGGAGAGAAAAAGCCACCCTAGGGTTTAAAAGAAAAAGGTAAAAATAACTGCAACAGCATTGCTTTTTTTAAAATTACGTCTGTGCACTTGACACTGCCCAATATGACTCCTTCTAAGTGACACTTGGCTCAGCAGCAGCAAGAAAGTGCTATGTTTCCCTCCCTGCCACAAGCTTTGCAGTGTGTGGTGCTGTGCAAGTGAATACAGTGCATAGCTATAAAAAAGCATGTCACCAAAGAAGTTACGCCACAAATGCAAGCATATTTGAGGATACTGCAGTTATCACAATATCAATGAATTACATTAAACTTGTCATGTATATTCATCATTGTCTTGACCAACACAAAACTGCTGCAGAAACAAAAGGCATGCACATGCATCTTAAGTACACTACACGATCAACGCCTGAAACTGGTTGCTATAAGCGAATAAATCGAACCAAAAGCGTTGGCGGAAGAGGGGCGAGGACCCCCTAGAGACAATGGTACAGTGGATCGCACATTTGTTCTGCATATCCAACACGTGCCTTTACAACATTCTTCCCTATTGTACTATCTATCTCGCAAGTAATGGTGCAATTTAAAAAGCTCTGAACATAGGCTGGAATCGCAAACCACCGAGTGTCGCATTTAATGCAAATTATATATATATATATATATATATATATATATACTTAGAACTTCACAACGCTGACAATCCGCGTCCGAGAACTGAAAGAACCTGCAGAAGGCGCAATCCATCTTTCTTTTTATAGCGGTACTTACAGGTACCGGTATAAAAAAAAAAAAAAAAGAAGAAGAAGAAAACTTGCCAAATAGTTCAATCTAGCAGCTCACCTCCCCCACCCATTTTCTTTTTTTGGAGGGGGGGTAACCTTGAACCACATTTACACAACTGTCAAAGATGGTATATTCCGAAAGGTACATAAATACAAAAAGGCTGCAGCCGTCAAACCAATGCATTTATACGATAGCACACATGTTTCCGTAAATAAAACGAAACGTGTACCCGCAAGAAACAAGTAAACATGTAACCAAATTAGTTACCTCAAACAAATGAGAGAACCAGACGCTTGAAGCAACCCTTTCGTATTGGTCATTAACCTAATAAAATAGAACTCAAATAAGCCAGGCCATGACTAGCAGCTCTTGATGTCTTCATCCAGCGCAAAAAACATACCGGAACAGTGTTTTGCAATAACAGAGAGGAGCAGACGTAGGAAGACCGAACACCTAAAACGCTCTATAGGCCTAACACACAGCAACAGAGAGCAGCGAACTGACGCAAGGAGATTCGCCAAACCAGTCACGTGACACTGTAGCAAAATGTTCGAGATTGGCTGGAAGCGTTTATATGCCAGAAAAATAAACAACAACGCAGTCGTCTGCTCTGCTCCACTTAATTTATATTTATCATTTGACCTGTGTTTTTTAGCCGTACGTTAATAAACTAACCCAACGAACAAATTTCAATGCGATTGAGAAAGAAATTATGGGCTGCGTGCGAAGTACGCACATGCACGGTAATGGCTATACGTCTGCACCATGGAGGAAATACCACTTGGCAGCGATACATCAATGTCTCAAAACGCAACTGTTGTTTCACGGCGACTCATTTGCTGCAGTGTATCGGTCAGCGAGGAGACAGCACTTTAATGGCAAAATCTGCTACGGAGATGGTTTCTTTTTTTTCTCTGCGGCATTCCGGCTGCGTCTAGTCGCGTCGCGACTGCAGCACCGCCGCCGTGTCCTTCCCGTTCAACTGCTCTCCTCAAAATGGAATTTTCCGGTATGGACGCTGCAGGCATTACAAAGCCTATTTTAAGACAACTGACGCGTGTGCATGCCACATGTTCGGCCCAAGGATCAACGAAACGGGCCGACATACAATGTCAAACACACTTACACGACGAACTCGGAATAAAGTCACGATTTATTGGCGACACGAGGCCTTACCCGATCGCACAGCACACGCGGGGACCAAACAGCTTGGGAGCCCGTCGTATTTAGACGAACAGGGGCTGAGAAACGCACTGAAACGCGCACATAGATAAAACGTTTGAGCGATCTGGCCACACGCGCTCAGCGTTTGTCATTCTGATGAACAGGAAGAAATTGCTAAAGTCCGTGATGTGATGCAAAACTTGCATTTTTTATGCGATCCTAGAATGAAAACGAGTCCCTCGACGAGCTGTCTAAGGAATGAGGAGTCTTTTTCTTGCCCACCACGTTGTCCTGGAGCCTCCGCACAGCTTCTTGAATGAGCGTTCCCTGCTGAAGGAGTTCCTGCAAAAGTTCGTAGGGGTCCTTGTCGGGATCCTCCGGCTGGTGGTGATGGCCGGCAGCGCAGGTCTTCCGTGTACCGTCTTTCGCCACAGCAGACAACGCACCACTACTTTCAGACCGCCGAGGCACAAAATACGGGGAGTAACGGGGATGACGCTGTTGCCCACAAACGTGGCATGGCTGTTGGTGCGACTTGAGTTTGAGGTTCTCTTTGATGGCCGACGCCAGGTCTTCTTCTACATCGGCCGCTTTGCCCATCACATTGGACCCCTCTGGCGACAGGACACTCTCCACAACGAGGATGTTTCCATTCCTGGGCATCGTTCGCGCTCGCTGTGACTCGTCCACGGTCCCAGTCGAGGCCACAATGAAGCCAGAGAGCACACTCCTTGCCGGACGCACACAAACACGCTCAATCTTTGTTTTGGAACGAGGCCTGTGCACCTTGCGCCACACGCGCCACGAGCGCCTAAAGAAATAGTTCCCCCGTTGTAAGCTGCTATTTAAAATAAAAGCATCTATTACATTTATAAATTGCTCACTAACGTCATATATTTAAACATTTGTACGCTGCAAAATATTATGAATTTCTACCTAAAGTAGGTTAAAGAATGTAAATAAACCCCCTTCCCAAATACGGCGAAACGACACAATATGGGTGCGACATAAACAGAAGCCAGTGGGCGGCCATAGACGAAGTTCCCGTGGCCCAGCCTAATCACGCCGGGACCCTTCCGCGCACCTGCATTTGGGGAATACCTGACGTCACGCCATTGATGGAGGAAAGCTGTCATAGCACCGTGTCATATCACGATAGAGCGGCGCTGATGGATCAAAGCATGTAACTGCCGGCGCCCGCGTTGGCCGTTCTTAACGGTGATTTCTTTTTTATTTGTTTCCAGATATATGTCATGCCGTTATTTGATTATTGAATGATCGGATGATTCTATTGAGTTCAGTAGTTAACTAAAGGTCATTTTTTTTAGCCACAGTATGTGTGAATGGGCCATCGAGTTTATGCTGATTTTCAGTTTTGTAAACTGCTCGTTGACATTTTCAGCTTGTGGCATGTATGTCATCATATTTTTATTTGATCATAAATTACTGGTTTGTGGTGCCTATTCAGAACGAAAGGATTTCAATCATAAATTTGTGGGTGAGATTGGGTACTCTATTTTCCCGTTTAGCGTAGCGATTTGTGCCTTTTATGTTGCATCGATCGATTACTTAAAACTACAAAGAATGATAAGCACAAAAACTGGTGTGTTGCTTCTCATGGGATTTGTTTTTTCCAGGAAAGGCTTTCTTCTTTAAACCCAGCATCTTTGCTGGAGTGCAAAGGCCCCTCGATCAACTGTAGTTGGACCGTGACCAGTAAACGAAAATTTTGGACCGACATGGACCAATACTGAAGCATAACTGCGAGTCGGCCTAGTTGGAACAGATTCATTTTTTAAAAAACTTTTAGTGCGCAAACAAACAAGGATGAGCGCTTTCTAACAACTAGTTTTATTTTCGAAGAACCATTTGCTTAAGAACCCACAGATCTGCGCGATCCAGTCAACAGAATACACCAATAGCTCACATACCAACACTTGTGATAAAAATGCCACGAACCAGCGTGACCCGGTCAACATAAAAACAGCAGTGCGCAAAAACAAGCACTTAAGATGAAAATACGTTAATATATAGTGACAGAATTGAATTCTCTTTATCTAGCAATGAAACAGAAGGATGACTGATGCATTTTTTCATTAGTTTTGCAATCCAGTGCACTTCCACAATTTCTCTCGCGGTTTGATTTCGATGCCTAAACAATATTTTGGTGCTTCTAAGACAAGGTGAGCCCACATGTTCTTGACAATGCATGGCCAAATGTGTACTAGGGCGACCTTTCAGACTGGACAAGTGTTCCCTAGTCTCGTGTTAATGCAGCTCGCAGTCTGCCCTACGTACACATGACTACACGTCATAGGAATCTGATACACAACATTCTTCGTGCAATCGACAAATTGGTTATTACGCAGACGTTTAATACTACATTCTTTCTTTACATCATCCTTACTTTCGAACTTACTTTTTACCCTAGAACACACACTACCTATTTTGTTTTTAGCCAAAAACACCACTTTTACTTCGTAACTCCCAGCCACCTTTTTAAGTCTGTGTGAAAGGCCATGCACATACGGAATCACTGAAACCTTGGAAGCTAATTCTTTCTTCCTTTGATTTTTTATGCATAGTTCTTTATCCTTTCCATTTAGGCCAGATTTTCCATTTAGGCCAATTGTGTCTGAGCGAGGGTGTTGGCAGTTTCTTGTTGCAGGGTTCCTACAGAAAATCTTGAACTCCTTGGAAGTACAGGATCCATACTTATTGAATAAAACTCTGAAGGCCTTGTGAAATTTCTGGCATCACATTGTACAAGTTGCAGCTGGGGATTCAGCATAGATGTTTAAGATCTCTATTATTCCTTGCCGTATGGGCTCCTAATGTGCAGTGTTAATGATTGCATCACAAAGGAGAACGACAAGGTGTCATTCCGCAACATGTGCAGGATGGCTGTTGAATCCTTTCTTGAACTTCTGCATTTTTATTTAACAAATACTCGCGTAGCATTCTGTGATGAAACGTATATACAGGCAGGGGGTGTGTGTATCGGGTCAAAGGTAGTTCCCATCCTTAGTAGCATTTCTCCGGGAAGCATAGACAGAAAGCTGGCAGAAGATTTAGAAGGTATAGTATATAAGGTATACAGATATGTAGGTGATTACTTGATTTTGGGCTGTCATGTAAGCAAGGATGCATTCAGGAATAGGGTAGTAGAAGCCTTTAATTCTCTGGGCAAGGGCCTGACCTTTACTTCGGAAGTACCGGTAGATAACAAGCTACAGTTTCTTGATATCAAGTTAAAATTTCTACCGGAACATGTGTGTTCTTGCCCCGAGCTGGAAAACCATTAATGAACTATGCCTCAAGCCATTCCAGGCTTGTGAAAAATGGCATAGTCATTTCATGTTTCCGGTCAGCGTTGTTGAAGTCATGTTACCACACTGTAAACATTGCGTTTCTTGAGCAAGTTGATCGGTTGAGAGAGGCCGGGTACCCGCCCGCTGTGATGCTGGTGTCATGCACTAGACTAATGAAAAACCTTGACCAGGATAAATAACTATGCAAAAAAAATCAAAGGAAGGAAGAATTAGCTTACAAGGTTTCAGTGATTCCGCATGTGCATGGCCTTTCACACAGACTTAAAAAGGTGGCTGGGAGTTACGAAGTAAAAGGGGTGTTTTTGGCTAAAAACAAAATAGGTAGTGTGTGTTCTAGGGTAAAAAGTAAGTTCGAAAGTAAGGATGATGCAAAGAAAGGAATGTAGTATTAAACGTCCGCATAAGAACCAATTTGTCGATTGCACAAAGAATGTTGTGTATCAGATTCCTATGACGTGTAGTCATGTGTACGTAAGGCAGACTGCGAGCTGCATTAACACGAGACTAAGGGAACACTTGTCCAGTCTGAAAGGTCGCCCTAGTACGCATTCGGCCATGCATTGTCAAGAACATGCGTGCTCACCTTGTCTTAGAAGCACTGGCATATTGTTTAGGCATCAAAATCAAACCGCGAGAGAAATCGTGGAAGCACACTGGATTGCAAAACTAAAGAAAAAATGCATCAGTCATCCTTCTGTTTCATTGCTAGATAAAGAGAATTCACTCCTGTCATCATATCTATAACGTATTTTCATCTTAAGTGCTTGTTTTTGCACATTGCTGTTTTTATGTTGACCGGGTCGCGCTGATCAGTGCTATTTTTATCACAAATGTTGTTATATGAGCTATTGATGTGTTCTGTTGACTGGATTGCGCAGATATGTGGGTTCTTCGAAAATAAAATCATTAGAAAGCGCTCGTCCTTGTGTTGCTCCTTTCTTCGTCCTTCTTTGTTTGCATGCTAAAAGTTTTTTTAAAGAAGGACCAGTACTGCTATATTCTTCCTACTCTTGTGGCCAGAAACCGTAGTCTACTTAGTACTAACAAATTAAAAAATATGCACACTGTTGTGCTTGCTTTTCATTACTGCAGAGCAGTGATTCTTTTTTTTTTTTTTTTTTCTCGTATGTGACAAAATAAGCCGGACACAACAACATGTGCATGTAGTTATCTTGGATAAGACAAATAGAGCTTCACATTCACTGTTTAAGTTGATATAGTAAACATGTCATGTCACTATTGAAGTCAAGCTCAGCACACGAGTCTATTTTTCTAGATGGTGATAAACTTGTTATCTCATGTTGACTTACACAGCTCTTTATACCACTTGGAAGGAATAGTGGAAGTGCATTTTCAAAATTCCATAGTGATGTATACAGCCCAGACCTTTTTCTGTACGTGTACACGTACAGAAAAAGGTGCATTATTCACTCCATATGCACAGACGTCTGTGCATATGGAGTGAATAATGCACTTATTCAATTTAATGGCTTTACTGAACTGGACGAAAAGCTCACAGCTATGTTTTTCACTTGACTAATTGCAAGCAATTTGTCTTCTTCATTGGCATTTTATGGGTACTGGTATTGGCAGCAACTAACATATTTTATTATCAGTACATCCGAAAGATTAGCCATTTATACTGGCTAGGCCTCGCCCCGGTGGTGATAGATTTCTGTGAACATGGCGTTGCACTCTGTAGTGACCCACAACTAATAGTCTGGCTTGCTTTGCCACCACTCCGACTCAGTGGTTAGGGCATTCTGCTGCTGAGCACAAGGTTACTGGTTCAGTTTCTGGCTGTGGCGGCCATGTCCCATGGTGGTATAATTAAAAACGCTTATGTACTTAGATTTAGGTGTATGTTAAAGAACCCCAGGTGGTCAAAATTAGCCTAGTGCCCTCCATTTCGGTGCCTCTCCTAGCCTCAGTGTTGCTTTGGGATGCCAAGCTTGACGCACTGACTGTCGTCGGCATATATTGTGTTCTGAAAACTAGGGACAGATTTTTTTGTTCTTAGCTAATGTAATATCACAGTGAGTCGACATCAAGTAGCACATACTTTTATATTTGTTGGGCTATCCACAAATTGCTTTTTACACCATATACCTTTGAGTGTCTAATGTCTTTTGGAATAATGTGTGCTGTTCAGTGAATAGCTTTAAAAGGACACTAAAGATAAAAATAAGCTGAGCTGTATTAGTAAGTTACACTTCTTTAATATCAAAAAAGCCATTCTTTCAGTGAGAGGAGGCTTGGTAAAGCCAGAAAAGACAATAGAACGATTGATGGGTGGTGGTGCCGCTTTCAATTTCTCACACCAGCTCGCAGTGATGTCATGGATGTTGACGGCGTCTGCCTAGGCTTATAGTTAATTATCTGAGGGTAAAGATGTCTTTCATTGTATTCTAAGAAATCTAACAGCTGAACTTAAGCAAGGTTCAAGAACTTTTACTCAGCCAACAAGGCTCAAGTACAAGAAAATACTTCGAAATCTTGACGTCACACTGACTGCTAGACTGTTGGGGTTGCTGGGCAAAATTAAAAAAGGGTAGTTTGGCCTTCATTTTCTCTTCAAATCATCAACCTCTTACCATAAAATTAACGAAAATAGAGTTCTGGAAGAATACTTTTTCAGTCCAAACTGACGTAGTGTTTCGCTTAGATGTTTTTTTTTTTTTTTAATTGCACAATTGATGAATTGTTAACTGACATAATTGCTGTTCATGATTCCTGTTATGCATCCTGACTATACATTTATTTGTATGCCATGTTTGTGTTTGTAGTAGTATTCAATAATCATTACATACAAAATGGGCTCAGTTAATATGCTTGCTATAATAATGAGCTTAAGTATTGTGAAATTCTGGCACTCACTCAGTAGACCAACCTGTTGCATTAGGTTAAAGTATGCATTTCATGTCATTTGTCTGCAAACCCTCCTATTGGTTCAGGTCTTTATTGTAATGCACACAACCTTAAGGTACGTTGAACCAACCATCCCACGGTCAAGCTTTTTTGATCGATCTCATCATGAGTTTCGCAATATCACTGCTGCCATAGTGGCTGCCAGTTGTATTGTGAAAGCAGGCTAAATTTTTAAACGTAAGCCAGAAATCTGTGCGAGCTGCATGATGGCTATTTTGATATTATATTACAGGAAAATGAAGGATTGGGTTTATAAGGAGGGGGTGTAATGAGGGCTGTGAAGATGCCATCACATATCTGCTACTATGCGAGCAAGGCTGCTCTGATAAATGTTTAATAGATTTCTTTTGCAAACTTTCTATTTGTCTCATTGCAAAGACCCGCCACGGTGGCTTAACGGCTATAGTGTTGCACTGCTAAGCACGAGGTTGTGGGATGATATCTTGGCCACGGCAGCCGCATTTCAATAGGGGTGAAATGTAAAAACAGCTGTGTATTGTGCATTGGGTGCATGTTAAAGAACCCCAGGTGGTCAAAATTAATCTGGAGTCCCCCACTACGGCGTGCCTCATAATCAGATTGTGGTTTTGGCACACAAAACCCTGGAGCCTAAATAAATTTTCATTTCAGTGCAAAGAAATTGTCTCGGAAATCAGACAAGCTCCATAGCAGCTACACTGAACTTTCATCAGAATAGCCCAATGGCAAAAACCACAGTGTAACCGGCTGACACCACTCAAGGTTACCTTTGAGCATAGTGGCGGATTTGGGAAAATAAAGGTGTCGTGGTGCTGACAGGGCCCATGTACATGCACTGTGAGCATGGTGAGGTTGGCCTATTGCAAGCACAGGCTCCTGTGTTGGAGCATCTTGGTGTTTTTATCGTGGACCTTAATTTCAGGTACGGCGACATGTTTTTTTGTTTTTTTTTAACCTTATTTTAGTGCATTCTTTAGAAGTGTATACACAAAAACTTCCATGCTAGAATTTCTTGCCGACTTGACATTGTACTGTATTCGGGTAGATCGCAATGATCCATACTGTGAGCCGCATAAGATGGAGTGTGGTTTTCAAGTGCTTTTTGCTATTGGGATATTGTTAAAATTGTAGACAATACTAACATTATTTTCTGAGCAAGTTCTCTTTCAAAATGGACTAAGAAACATTTTGATGGAGGTGACTGTGAAAGGTGCTGCTGTTTCATCATTCATTTTCAGTGCTTGACGCGGATATAGTATATCCTAGTGCACTATAGTACAGATCCAGCACCAAGAAGACAGTTTCGGATCTGCTGTATAGTAGTTCACGCAAGTGCAAGGTCTTTATTGCCAGTGTATTGCAAAAGCATGCAACATGTCACTTTGCCAAATGTGAACCAAGGGTATTGCATATTTGGCTTGCTGTGTTG